>NW_006239101.1:141676-145638 GCF_000226075.1 Solanum tuberosum | reverse complement strand
CGAAAAACAAATTATAAATTACAATAATTAACAAAATAAATCTCTCGACTCCAACAAATCTATCAATTAATGTCACATAAATTGGGACATGGCAAATAACATATATTATTAAAAAATTAGGTTCAAAATGTACTATAAAATACAATAATTAACAACTTAATATATTAAAGAGACATATAAAAAATGGTTAATATTTGAAATTCTGCGTGTGCCACATAAATTAGAACAAACAGAGTAATAAATATTTTTTTTAAAATTATGTTAAAAAAAATACTACAAATCACAATAGCTAAAAATTTAAAATAATTTTTAAAATTAATATAAAAATTTACAATAACTTCTCAAATTCCATAATATGACATAAATTAAAATAAAAAAATAATATATATATTGGGCCCCGTGCTGGCACGGGGTCCTATATCTAGTGTATAATATAAAATATTATCTAGGTCCACCAAATTGTCCGGAAGTGAGCAAAGAAAGTCATTCATTCAAATTTAGTGAGTTAATATTTGTATTAATTAGGATATCAGAAAAAAGAAAGGGACGTTTTGTTGGTTTCTATCTGATATCCAGTATTCATATTGAAGCTCGACTAATTTAAATTCACGTCACATAGAGTCTATTCAGGCAAAACACTTCCTATCAAAATATTATCCACACTTGAAATTCGAAATCGAAATCTCTAATTAAAGAAAAAACTGCCCTCATTCGCTACACATAGTAGAGAAAGGGACATTGTTTTACTGTTGGCCTTGTTATTGATCATTTCCTAATTCAAATTGCAGAATTAGTAACAACAACAAAATTGATAAATAGACAGACCAAATATTTCATCCTCCTTTTTTTTTTTGTGCCCATTTTTTCTTTCCTTAAATATTATATACAAAAGAAGACGTGTCTTGTTTTAAGACATGCCAATTTCTTCAAAGAGAAAAAGACATTCAAATTATAATTATGAATTTAATAGTCATTATTTAATAACAAGAATAATAAGCATATGAAATGTTCCAAAAATATGAATAATTGATTTAACTCTTTGAGATTTCAAGTTCGAATGTCACTTACAATGTGGAGTAATAAGAAGGATAGCATGAAACGAAATAAATTATTTGATCTGAACTAACTTAAGATATTTTCTGATTTGAGGATAAGTTATAATTTCATACAAATAAATATAATTTATGAATAAATTAATTTATTAAATATATTTTCTCGATGAATAATATAAATATAGTTAATTCGAACATTATAAATATTTTCAAGATAGGCTAACCACTTGCCTTAATAAGATTACCAACTCTCATCGATGAAACCATAAATTAGGTAAACTTTCTAGATAGAATATCCTAGAGGAAACTTAATCAACTCAACTACCTTCCTAATTTTCTTTGATTATCCATTAAGTAATTACTAAGTACTAATACTACTATGGTCTTTAATATTATTGTTGAAGACTCCCTTAATTAATTCGAGTTTACGTAAAAAAGATTTTGCTTTAAGAATAAAATGTTCTTTATCAATAATAATTTTATATTTAAGACTTGAATCTATAATTCATGATTAAAACGGTAGAAATATTTTATAATAGCTATTTAAGGTGTACAAAATCAAATCGAAGACCGAGTCAAAAAATAAATAAATCCAACTAATGGTTTGGTTTGATATTGGAAATAAATTTTGACTATACTAGGTTAGTTTGGTTTTAACTAAAAAAAGTTAAATTGAGACTAAACCAATCCGACATTATATATATAATTCTTAAAATTTATATTATACATAAAAGTACTTGCTTTGATATAATTTCTAAATATTTCTTATACATTTTCATATTTTTTTTTTCTTTTAACATATTATTCAAGCTTTGAGACTTTGAATTTTAAATGGTTTAATAAAAGTTATAGTCAGGGCCTCTATTAGTAACACTAATAAAGCTCAAACAAAATCAATACTAATGCTAATAAAATAATTAATTAAGTCAACATTAAGAAAGACAATAGTGTTGAATATTTGTTCTTTAGCTCTACATTGTTTTAAACTTCAAATTATTTTAGCATGATGATGATAGTTTTTTATGATTTATTAATTTACAATATCTATTATATGCGATTTCATTATTATTTTTTTGTTGAATATTTTAGTGTCATCACTCATTTCATATTTTGTGTTGTTTTCTTAAGAAACACGTTAGATAATTGTATTTTAGTAGGACTAACGAAATATTTGGAGCACAAATTAATTATAAATTTGTATAAATACTTTATCGAAAAAATTCAAAAATCCGAAAAACCAAAATTGAAAAACCCAAGTACTATTAATTTGGTTTATAAATTTTTAAATTTAACACAATAATTTAATTTGATATTTTAAAAATCTCGACCAATCTGATCATATTAATTAATTTATTCAAATAAAGAAACTCTCAATTTCAAGAATAGTGACAACTGACAAATAATATTAATTAATTCCTCCGTCCTAGAAGATTGACGGGGTTCAAAACATCAGAATTAATTAGTCTCTTTGAAATACAATTTGTTAATTTTAATTAGTCTCCATATAAACAGAAGTTGTTATAATTACTTAGTTAATTGTATTTGAAAAAGAACTGTTAAACTATCTAAAAATTAGTACCATGATTTATTGATATTGATACGACGAATGGACTAATATTATCATTTTTAATAAAAAAATTCAATTCAAATTTAAAAACAGAATTAATTTTGTTTGTTGAGCAGATGTAGGAGTTCAAACACAAATTTATTCAAATTTACTAGTTTTTTCTCAAATAATAAATATATAAGATAATGATTAAAAATACACATAAAAAATATTATATTTTTTGATTTTTTTTATAATAACTATCAAATATTTGTGTTTCCTAATTAAAATAAGCCTTTAGTGTATATAAAAGACCTCACAATTTAAGAAGTAACTATAGAAATGAGGGAACCCACTATTTTATTTATTTATTTATTAGATTTTTAATATAACTCTCAAAACACACCTGATTAGTATTTGATGATGACAATATACACTTTCTCTTTTGATTTAAAAAAGATGTCAAATGACACTCCATGTGAATAATTAAAGGAAGTAATTACGAATTTTTTTTTTTTTTACTCCCTCTAGCCCAATATCCAATATAAATGAATTGTTAAGATTTCTATAATCCAAAATGGCTCAATTTTTTAAAGCTAATAAATAAATAATTTTTTTCTTCAAAATTTTCCTTCTTTTTAATAAAATTTTCAACGACTTTAAAATCCCAAAACTCAAAAGTAATGATTATTCAAGCCCTACTAACTTCATTATATTTTTATCCTTCGGGGTGGCCCAGTGGTTTCAAGTTCGAAATCCCTTGCCAGCGAAAGCACGAGGTCTGCTTTCTGGGTCGAGCTCGTTGCACCGAGCTTGCTTAGTGCGGGTTACCTCTCCTATGTGGTTTGCGAGCTATTGCATAGGAGTAGGGGTTTTATCCTGTGCGTACCCAAAGAGTAGCGACTGCGGATTTCCCTTGTCATAAAAAAATAAAATAAAAAATACACCTAAAATATATTTTTACCAAATTTCTTATCTGAACTATCTTGTGTTTGCTTTTCTTACCCAAAACAATTATAATGACAAAATACAATTCAAATGCTATCAAGTCTTTAGACCCAAATTTCAAAATTTCTATTTTTTGTGGTGTTTCTCATGTGTAGGGGTGTCAAAATGGGTAAATAATATGTGTATCCGATCATATTATCCATTTTAAATGGGTTGGGTATTCAACTCATTTAAAAATGGGTAAAAAACGAGTAATACTCATATTACCCATTGAAAAGTGGGTAGTTAAATGGATCAAAGCAAACAAACAAAAAAAAGTGATAAAGGTAAGAAAGTCTTTTTTTTTTTTAAAAAAAATCTATAAAAAAAAATGAAACTTTTTTTTACATTTAATTTGGGATAGGAGGGTGGGGGGC
>NW_006239101.1:128878-141317 GCF_000226075.1 Solanum tuberosum | reverse complement strand
GGGGTGTGGAGGGGGGCTGGTAGAGGTGGGGTGGAATTGTTTTAATTTTTTTGGGACAGTGGGGGCTGGTAGGGATGGAGTGAAGTGATAATTTTTTTTTAAAGCTTTTAACAAGATTTCTATTATAATATGGATAAATATAGTTATCCATATTATTCATTGGGTAACTCGTTTTTACCCATTTAAAATGTGAGTCGAGTCCAGTAACTTATCCATTTTTATTTAACTCATTTTTAATCGATTCATATTCGGCTCGACTCGCTCGTTTGCCGTTTCTAGTCATGTGCAAGGAAGAAACTTTATAATAATATTCATTGATAATTCAATTAAAGCCACGTCTTTGAATTTTGTTAATGTTGATTATTTCTACACGTTCCTTTCAAAATCTCTCAACATCAATAACTAGGCGCCAGCTTTGCCTAAAAAAAGAACCCCCCTTTTTTTTTCTTCACATTGTTATCTTTCTTTATAATATGATAATTTTCATGGGTGGCATGTACAATATTGAGGGAATCAAAAAATGGATTTGGGTCTGAATGTTCCTTTATTCTTGATATAAAAATGGGGTTTGTTGAATTTTTTGAATGATTAAAGAAAATGGGGTTTTTTGGAAGTTTATTAGGAATTCTTGGTTTTGGAGTTGGAATTTCGATTGGTTTGATTGTGGGGTATTTTTTGTTCATATACTTTGAGGCCAGAGATGTTAAGGTAAAATGCACTGATTTTAATGTCAAAGATTGAGTTTTTATTTTGTGTTACTGTTTTGGTTTGATCATTATTGGATAGTAATTATTTGATATTTGATTTTGATATGCTTTACTTGAGCTGAGCACTGCCTATGTTGTTGTTGTATATTGGATATGTTGTTGTCTTGAATGGTGTTTTAGTAGAGATTATTAAGGTAAAATACAATGCTTTCAATTGTAAAAGATTGAGTTTTTATTTTCACTGTTTTGGTTTGATCGTAATAGGATAGTAGCTATTTGATGAAATTTCAGCTGGAATGACTGACTTTGTAGTATTTTTGGTTATGTTTTGTTGCTACTGTTCTTTTCTCCTTAATTTTTAGCATGACTTCTGCACTAATGTATTTCTTTCCAATACTTGGTGTTGATATGCTTTTACTGAGCCGACAAGCTATCGGAAACAATGTCTCTACCTTATGTGATTTTTGTTGTTGTTGTTGTTGTATATTGGTTCTGTTTTCTGCATATGCTGTTGTCTTGAATGGTGTTTCACTAGAAATTGTTAGCTTTGTTCAGTTATATTAGATGAGTGTTTGATGACGCGATGCTGAAGTAGCTGATTTTACTAATGTTGGTCTAAAATCATTGGCAAATTCAGGGTCTATTGTCGGTGGATTTGGAATGAGTGTGATATTATTATATGTTCGTCTTTTAGTTTTTTCTTCATATGTACATGTAGTTAGAGGCTGAAGTAATGGGTTCAATTGAACCAGAAGTGAAGCTAGGTCCCCTTTATAATTCGTATACTGTGAAATAGGAAAAAAATGATTTTTTTTTTGATAATATATAAATTGTTGAACCCCTTGACATAAGTGAAAATTTTAGTGAAGAAGAGGCTAAAAGTTGCTACTTTTGAGTCCCCTTGTATAAATTTCTGGCTCCGCCACCGAGTTGAACCTACATAACCCGCCCTGAATCAGCTTATTTCCAGTATTCTTATGTAAAGATGAAGATAGACATGTTGATATGCGATATATAGAATTGAAAGAGATACATTTTGAGCAAATTTCTTCTTCTTTATAAGGTTTAACAAATGCAAACCAACTTATTCGAAAGTGAACTGAACTGAACTTCTCAAATGCAAATCTGCAGGATTATCCAGAAAGTTCACCATTTGATGAAATTGAGCCAAACTCATTAGTTGATCTTCTACCTGAACTTCCCTTATGGGTGATGAATCCAGACTACGAGCGGGTAAGTGTTTGCCCCTTTTTGAATTTAAATTCTTTCATCCTAATATCCCAAGTCAATCTTATCTAGTCAATGCTTCTATTGGTGTGTAGGTTAACTGGTTCAATGAGTTTATAGCTAATATGTGGCCTTATCTTGACAAGGTAATTGCAAATTCTTCACTTTGTATTTCCGACATATCATTTCATGGAAATGGTCTGAAGTATATCAGCATGCCTAAATAGTGTAGCCTGATTTTATTTCCTTTACAGGCAATTTGTGGAATTATTAAAAGCACATCCGAACCTATTTTTGCAGAGTATATTGGAAAATATCAGATAAAATCTATCGAGTTTGAGCAACTTACTCTTGGAACAATTCCTCCTAGATTGCATGGTGAGCACCATTTTTCATCTAGTACATGAAATGTTGTGACAAACCACCATCTATAAATTGGAATTGCTCGTGTTTCATTTGAGATCGATCAATATTGCAGGTATTAAAGTATATGATTCCAATGAAAAGGAGCTAGTATTTGAGTTTGCGGTCAGATGGGCTGGAAATCCAAATATAGTTGTGGCATTGAAGTTATTATCTCTAAAAATCTCGGCACAGGTAAGACTAGTTTCCCTTATGTTCTTCTTTCGAAAGATAGATTGACATGATCATCAAACAAAAGTGCTTTGCAATTTGCTTTTTTGTAACTTATCTGATTTATGTTATTTCTTTTGATCACTTTAGTAGAGTTCAGCTACAAGGCTATAAGATTAATCAATTTATTGTTTTTAGTGTATCTTTAAGATTAATCAATTTGCTTCAATAAGATGTTATTGTAAGAACAACAAAATAAACATAAAGAATGATTTTTTACTCAACTTTTGGGTAAAATTAATAGTGTAACTCTTCATGATTTTTTTTTTTTACCAAGCTTAGCTATATTTATCTTCAGTTGGTAGATTTCCAAGTTGCTGCTACAGCAAGGGCGACACTGAAACCTTTTGTCCCAACCTTCCCATGCTTTTCAAACATAGTAGTATCATTGACAAAGAAGGTACGTAAGCTTGCAAAATATCTGTGGCTTTCAACGAATAATATGGTAATAACTCTTTATAACTTCTCTAACTAAAAATAACAATCATATATGTAGCCAGAGGTAGACTTTGGGCTAAAAGTAATTGGAGGAGATCTCATGGCAATCCCCGGTTTACACCATTTTGTTCAGGTATGCTTCCTCTTTTACCTAGTGTGTTTCTTAAGTACTAAACTCCATAGGCTAAGCTTGCATTGGATTGAAGTCAAAAGTTCCTTCACTCCTTTTTTTGTTGCAAAGGGACTGGTATCAAGTTTAATCATTTCTGAGAACTTCACCAATTTGATCTGCGATTCCAAGGATAGAATCACAAGATTATTTCTTTGACCCGTGATCATTAGTATGCATCAAGGGAATTTACAGAAAAAATCTTTCAACTTGGCACTGATACAAAAACAATCTGTAATTTGAGTTAATTATGTTATTTCAACAGTACAATTCTTGAAGTAAATAAACAAGCTGGAAGATGTTTGGTTGCTAAGAGATGTAAAATGCATTTGAGTTTAATGCAATAATAAGATAGGAAATAGTTAATACCGGACATCATAGAAATGGCTTGGGTGAATTCGTGGCTGCAGATTAATAGTTGTAGAAAATGCGTACCCTGAAATCTTATGCATTGGTTTTGATATGACTGAATTATAGTAGATAAAGTTACTGAATTAGGAAAGCTTATAAAAGGGAGTAACATAACATGATTTATCTGCTTAAGAGTTAAGATGTATTGTTCTCGAATGAGTCTGTTATACCAATTTTTCCTTTGTAAATGTATAAATATTATGATACCATTGTATCTAAAGTTGGCCATTGTTGTTTACCTACACTCGAAAGTACATAAACTGAATAAAGTTTGCAGCTCTCCCTATCATTCTATGTGTTTCTAGATTCAAACTGACTGTATTACAGACAGGAGTCTTTTATACATTATCCTTCTCAGATAATTTTATTTGATAATTCACTGGGTGGCAGGAAACTATAAGCAAGCAAGTCGCCAGACTTTACCTCTGGCCACAAACACTTGACATACCAATTCTTGACAGTTCAATGTAAGTTGTTAACAAACAATAATTTACTTGAAATATTGTCAATGGACTAATTCCTGACATCCATTTGCACTTCTGTTGTCGTGATACGTGTGCATTGTTGTTATAGTAGCCTAATGCAATTTCTTAGACTTTGGTTTTCACAAAATGTAGTCATCTTCCTTATTCTATTCCTATAAAATTTCTTTTTTTCTTTGTCCAAGTCTTTCGAATTCATGTTTTTGTACCATTCCTTGTGTACTGCTAAAGTTTCAAATTTCTATTGTTAAAATATGTAACATTCTACACAGGGCATCCTAAGGGATTTAAAAGGTTTGAGTCTACTCCAATTATTAAAATCAATTCTCGGTAAAATTGGTTTCAAACAATTCTCTCTACTTAAAGCCAAATTTTATATTGTCTCTACCTATTCTAAAGCTCTAGGCTTCCTCTATGCACTCACTCAATCTAGATCTAGGCTTCTCTCTTGTGCTCATTGAGTCACTAGCACTGTTCTAGACACACTCTTTAGGCTGTTGAACGAACTCTTTGTTCCGCTCCACTCTTCTGTATGTCGAGCCACATAGATTATGCCTTAAGGTCTGGTTAGATGAAAGTCTTAGAAATATGATGTCTCCTATATCGGATACCTAAACGCATCCAAAGTGGTTTAGCCTTACAGTATCGGGTTGGATGCTCAAATTCATTTCTATTTACTAACATTAGCTTTTGTATTTTTTATAGAGGAGCTGTGAAGAAGCCTGTTGGAATACTACACGTGAAGGTTCTGAGAGCGCAGAAACTTTTGAACATGGACTTTTTGAGTAAATCAGATCCATATGTTAAACTCAGCTTAGGTGGGGACATGCTTCCAGCAAAGAAGACTACTGTAAAGATGAACAGTCTAGATCCCGTGTGGGATGAGGATTTCAAATTGACCGTTAAGGATCCCGAGGCTCAAGTTCTGCAGCTGCATCTATATGACTGGGAAAAGGTCAGAATCTTGATTTGATATATCATGGTATTGTGGCACCACATTGGTGTTTCAAACTTTTTACTTTAGAATCAAAGACCATCATAGTACTCCAAAGCTATACATACGTACATTTCTTTGTAGTTTTCTGATGGCTACAATCCTGGTTCTGATTTTCTGTTAAAAAGGAATTGTATTATGTACACCATACATCTCAAATTTCAAAGACCCTCTTTTACTTTCTTGGAGCTTTAAGAGTAAAATGGTTGAATATCAACTTGGTGGAGAAGCGTAAGATTTTGAAAACTAGAGAAGTTATCTATATAGATGTAATATCAAAGTTGTTTATGAACTATTAAGAACTTCAGTTTGAATCCTTTGAGGTGGTAAAATGCAAAGGTTATGTTTATTTCCAGCTTGATGTTCAAAATTACTCGTCGGTTGTCCACAAGACACAATGGCGATGGCCGATGAGTTAGAGTGTTTAGTTGACAGTTGAGACCAAGTTGAGGTGTCTAAATGTGCACTCTCAAAATTGGAGTGTTTTACTGGTTGAGTGTTTGTTTATGTGTTATGCCTTTCTAAAAAAAGAGGTACTGCAACAATCTCCTTAAAAACATGAATCGCTAGAAATACTTTACCTGTTGATTTTGATTATTTTTTATCAAGAATAAGAACTAATGTATTCTGATTTTCACTTTGTTTCACAGATTGGGGCACATGACAAGTTGGGAATGCAAGTAGTGCCACTGAAATTGCTCAAGCCATATGAGAAGAAAGAACTAACTCTTGATTTGGTCCACAGCTTAAACCCAAACGACCCTCAGAATAAGAAGCCGCGAGGCCGACTTATGTTGGAAATGTCCTTCATCCCTTTCCAAGAAGATAGTATAAAGTTTAGTGGACCTCTTAGTTTTCACGAAAGAAAGGAGAGTATTTCAAGCCTTTCAGATGACATTTCCTTACGTGGAGCAGGTTTGCTTTTGGTTACCGTTATTGCTGCTGAAGATGTAGAAGGGAAGAACCATACCAATCCTTATGCAGTCGTAGTGCTTCGAGGAGAAAAAAAGAAAACTAAGGTGATTCTTACACTCATATATACAGTTAACCATAGAGTCGTATTCATAGTTTAAACTTGATAGTTCAACCTTTAAGATTCAAAATTTAATATTTATGTGTGTGTTTATGTTCAGTTAAAAAAAACTAGATTCACTTGAACCCATGCTCCGTACGCCTTTGGTTTACCATCTTATTGCTTCTGTTGCCTTAACCTTTATTTACCGACTACCTGTAGGCAAGGAACAAAACGTGGAATCCAAAATGGGAAGAAGAATTCCAGTTTATGTTGGAAGACGCTCCATTGAAGGAGCTAATCCATATTGAAGTCAAGAGCAAGAAGAGAAGATTTGGTTTTAGGTCTAAGGTAAACGAACCATCGTCAACAAGTGTCCTCAGCTTCCATTACTGCAATTGTTGTATACAAAAACTGATATTTGTTGCATTCTGATTTCCTTTTTCGTCTGTAGGAGTTACTTGGCTATGTCGATATCCAACTGAAGGATGTTATCTTCAATGGACGTATCAACGAGAAGTACCATCTCATCAATTCTAAAGATGGGATTTTACATGTTGACATCAGATGGAAGGTGATCTAACAACTGCAGCCTTCTCTGTATTCGGAATTATCCATTTTGATATTAATCACATTGAGCTTAAATGATGAAGCGAGGATTCATATAGCCCACCTAGCTTGTTTGGGACTGAGGCGTAGTTTGGACGGTCTTTCTCCTAGTAGTTGTTGTGTTTCTCAAAATCATAGCACAATGCCCAGTTTTTTTTGTTTGTTTATAAACCATGAAAAGAAATGCATACAAACATAACATGCACACATAAGCATGTTTATTACTAGTACTGTTATATACCTTTTATCTTCTCTTGTCATGTATATACTTGTTTGGGTATGTCAGTATCAATTCAATAATGAATAAACTACATCTCAAGTTTACTTAGTTGAGGTCGATTATATGAATTCATTGTATCAAATATGGTATATTAAGATTTATTTAATCAAGATACTAAGCGTACGTTTGACCAAGCTTCTATAAACTAAATTCTAAAATGTGATTTTTTGTTAGTATTTGATAAACTAAAATCTTGACAAATATTGACCTTTAATTAAATCCATATTGATTCATTTATGACTCTATCTCTATGCAAATGGCAACTAAAGTTTAAAAACTTATGGACAATTTGAATTATGAATTTGTATGAAAGTTGTGTATCTATGTGGAGTGGCACCAACCATAGGTATTATTTGAATCAAGAAAAAAAAGATGTGGTCCAAAATATTGTGTGTTTGGCTGCCAATTGATATAGCAAATGAGACAGTTTGCAGCTGTGCCCTTGCAAGTGGCAACTGCCTTTGCCATTATTGTGAAACACTAGAAGTTGCATAATTTACAACTGGAACTGTTTTATTCCATTTAGTTGGTACACTGAAAAAAAAGGAAGAGAAAAATCTACAACCTAGCTACAAGTTTAATCACTGTATTAAAGTTTGTTGGAGAAGTTAGAAGCCAGGAGAACAAGAGGGTACTTTTGAAAAAATAACACAAACAATCTAACAACATATTCAATGTACGTAGTCACACAAAATAGGGTCTGAAGAGGGTAGAGTGTTCGCCGATCTTACCCTATCTCATAGGTAGATAAACTATTTCTGATAAACCCTCCGATCAAAGAAAAATAATCCAAAGCAATCTAGAAAAAGAGTAATTGAAGTGAAAACATAAGATGTTACGATAATTGAAGTGCAAGAAACAACAAATAATAACAGAAATTGAAGAGTTAGAAACTATAGGAGCAATACAATGGCTACTAGAATAAATGGATAACAAGACAAAACACTACGACCTACTACCCTAGTCCATGTCCTCGAGAACCTCCTACCTAAGGTCATGTACTCAATAAGTTGATACTATGCCAAATCCTGTCTAATTACTTCTCTCTAATACTTCTTCGGCCTACCATACCTCTCGTAAAATCATCCATAACCATCATCTCACACCTTCACATTGAGGCATGTATGCATCACCTCTTCACATGTCTAAACCATTACTACTTTATATTGTGCAATGACTTCAGAAAGAAATTAACATTTAATACACACATCATCTGCTAGTTCAAGTAAAGTACACTACTAAAGGTCCTCAGACTCTAAAATAGTTTTTTCTAAAAAACCTAACTGCCCCTGCCCAGTGACGAGTTTATAGTCTAAATATAGGGCACGCGAATTCATAATTATTTTTTTTAAATATATATATTTTTCAGAATTGATATAATATTTTTTGTCGACACTCATGCTACAAAAAGGCTAAATGATGCACTTAGTTAAATGTTGAGTTATTTACCTAGAAGACTAGCAATCCTCACAATACATGGAAAAATCACATACACTTTACATACTGTTGGCCTCCCCCATACAGTTGGTCAATGTTGTGCACATACTGTTTGAAAACACATATATCATACCCAGTTAACCACACATACATACACATATTTCTAACTTCTGCTTTTTGAAAATACATACATACACATATAATTAACCACATATGCATCCAACTTCTGCTCTGAAAATAAATACATACAAATACAATTAGCCACACATACATACACATAAAGTTACAATATTCAAAATGGTATTCACATGATTTCAGTAAGAATTAGATTTTATATTCGCACGCAGGGGAATAGGCACATGTAAGTAGTCAGGGTGTCCAATTGGACACCCTTCATCAGAAAAGAAATACTGCATATACGAGTAAAATGATACACGAAGTGATTAAATAATATATTTTGGATACCCTTAACATAATAGATTGTTATAGCCTAGTGGTTTAAGATGTCTTGAATGTATGTTTAGACAACTTTAATGAGCTAGTGTCGTGTGTTCAAATCTCACTTGCAACAAATTTTCCCATTTTAAAAAAGAGTTTTTGTTGTTTAATTTTTGGACCCTCTTCGTGAAATTCCTCCCTCCGCTACTGTTCGCATGGATACAATATATTTTGCTATGATTTGAAAGAAAAATACAAAAACTAAGGGGTCGTTTGGTAGAGTGTATTAAAAAAAATAATGCATGCATTAACCTTGTATATTACTAGTACCTTGTTTGGTACTCTTTTCCAACCTATAAGCATTAGTTATACACTCTATTGTATATTAAGGTGTGTATTGCTAATACCATGGATTTCTAGGTATTAGCAATGCAATGATTTTAATGCATGCATTAACGCAATTAAAGACCCAATTGCCCCTCAATACCTTTTTTTTTTTTCTTTCTTTTCCACCATAATAGTGAAGGGTATTTTTATAAATAATTTTATTAATGCAAGCATAACTAATACATGCATTGCTAATGCAAACATTACTAATACACTCTACCAAACGACCCCTCTTGAAATTTTTCCAAGACAAATACACCCAACTTAATGCCTCAAACAAACATGGCCCATGGGCCTTATCCTCTAAAAACAAACCCAAACCCAAAAATCTCCATCATTATGGACCCAAAATATCTCTTCAAACACCACATCTCCTCTTCCCAATAAAATATCCAACATTTCACATTATAAATCCCCATATCTACATACAACACACTCTGTCTTCACAATTCTTTTGCTTCAATAAAAACCTTATCTTCAAAATTTTCTTCAACCCCTTCTCCAATGGCTTCTTCTTCTTCTTCCCTCCATTTCCTTTCACTTACACCACAAACACTCCCAAAACCCACTTCCCAAACAACTTCAATTTCCTTCTTTTCACTTCCTCCTTCCTCTTTAAACCTTTCTTTATCATCTTCTTCAACCCCAAGAAACTTCGAATCTTCTCGTTTTGTTCGTAAAGTAACCCTTTCTGATTTTGACCAAATTGAGGAAGTTGAGGCTGGTGATGATGATGAGGAGGAGGGGGGTTTGAGTGATGAAGGTGCTTCATATGAAGAACGTAATGCCAATCCTGACCTTAAAATCTTTGTTGGTAATTTGCCTTTCAGTGTTGACAGTGCGGCTCTTGCTGAGCTTTTTGAGCGTGCTGGAGATGTTGAAATGGTTGAGGTAATTAAAAGATTCAATCTTTTTTTGTGGGGTTTAGTTGTTTTGGTAATTTGAGGTTTTGTTTGCTATGGTTGAGGTAATAAAAAATTGAATCTTTGCAAACCTAAAAGTAGTAGAATTGGCCTTTTGGGTCGATCTCGTCCCACTGGGCTTGCATTGTTTGCGAGCTATTGGATAGGAGTGGGGTTTACCTTGTGTGCATCCAAAGGTAGCTGCACTGGGTTCCCTTTTCATAAAAAAAAGTAGTGAAATTGAAGTGTTTATTAAACTTTGCTGCTTGTAAATTGTAATGCATTGTTAAGGGAGAAAGATTTAATCTTATTTGTGGGGTTTATGTGTTTATATAGTTTTGAGGGATTGTTTGGCTATGTTTAAGTGAGAACCCTTGTGAAGTTTGTATCTTTAAGGTCTGCTAATCATAAAAGTAGTAAAATTGAAGTGGCTATCTCTGAGTAGATAAGATGTTCACAAAATTCAACAGGTTAATAGAGCAGTAAATGATTAATTGTTTTTAAGTAGGCTTCTTGTTTAGATGATTTGAAGTTTTGTTTGGCTATGTTTAAATAACTAACCTTGTGAATTTTGATTATTTATGATTTGTGCTAACCTGAAAGTAGTAAAGTGGCTATTTCTGACAGTTTAGTCTGTTAGATAAGATGTTCCCACAATTCAACCTATTATCAGAGCAATCCCATACATGAGGGGATATATAACATATCTAAGAGTAACAAGTAAATGTGTCTTATCATAACAAGTTAAACTTTAAGATGAGGCTTTTTATACTATTCAACAAGGTTTTTACTGGATAAGTTTATTTATGCTTTACGAATCCTTTGGGGTTGCTCAAATGGTTTGACTTGAGACTTCCCTAATGGAGGTCTCAAGTTCGAAACCCCTTGCCTGTGACAGTATGGGTTGGCCTTCTGGGGTGAGCTCGTTGCACGGGGTTTGCCTAGTGCGGTTTACCCCTCGTGTGTGGTTTGCAAGCTATGGCAAAGGAGTGTGGTTCCCTTGTCATATAGAAGAAGTTTTTATTTATGCCTTAAGGTGTTATAGAAGGAAATTGTTCCGGCTTCTTGATTTTTTGGTGTACAGTTAGGATATTAAGGATTTTATGGTAGGCTAATGGACTTGTTAAATTGAAATTCCGCTTGGCAATGTTTGAATAGGCAACCATGTTGAGCATTTAAGGTTTTGTTATTGATATAATCTTATTGTGTGACTTTAGCATAAATGGTTGTTGTTTTCAATCTTGATTGGGAGAGTGAGGATGTGAAGAATTGGATAAGAGGTTTAATCGGACTTACTGGAGCTGCTAACTTTTGCAGGTTATCTATGACAAGCTTACAGGAAGAAGCAGAGGTTTTGGCTTTGTGACAATGTCCTCCAAAGAGGCAGTTGAAGCCGCCTGTCAACAATTTAATGGCTATGTAAAGTCTTTTGCTTTGTTGTCTTTTCTTGGTTATTATGCTCTAACGTGTGTGTCCAAATATTCCCTTAAGTCCTGAATTTCCGTGTTCTTGGATAGCTTAATCTATTTTTGGAATTCAATTGTTGTGTTCAGTTAACAATTTTAAAAATGGTATAACGGAAGACCAGTACTCCCTTTTAATATTAACATATTTTGCAATGTGCCATACTGCAGATTTCAATACTAATTTTGATGATGAAATCCCCCCCCCCACCACACACACACACACACAAAAAAAAAAAACTATAAAAATTGCTGATTAAGTGATTTCAGCTCTCATTCTCAACCATCATTTTGTGGATCCTAATACGCTTGTTATTAGTAATACTTTCTTTATGCAAAATTTCTTTGCTGAAATTCAACACTAAGCATAATTGATTCCTTTGGCAGGAAATTGACGGGAGGGCACTGAGGGTGAATTCTGGGCCAGCACCACCCAAAAGGGAGAATTCTTTCGGGGACAATTCTTCTTACCAGGGAGGTAGGGGTGGAGGGAGTATGGACAGTTCCAACAGAGTCTACGTAGGAAACCTTGCATGGAGTGTTGACCAACAGCAACTTGAGACCTTGTTCAGTGAGCAAGGAAAGGTCGTGGATGCCAAAGTAGTCTATGATAGAGATAGCGGTAGATCAAGGGGCTTTGGATTTGTAACATACAGTTCCGCTAAGGAGGTCAACGATGCAATTGAAAGCTTGGATGGTGTTGTAAGTCATCCTTACTCAGCTAAACAATTATCTTTCTTTATGTTTTGTATGTGCATGTGTCTTCACACGTTGATCTCATTTTCCATTCAGGCTGGTTTTGTACCGGCTTAACATTCACATGTACTAGTCTGTTGTAACCCCCCCCCCC
>NW_006239101.1:81217-128124 GCF_000226075.1 Solanum tuberosum | reverse complement strand
ACATGTTATCGTCTGTTGCCCCCCCCCCCCCCCCCCCCAGATGATATATGTCATCACTACAACAAAAATAACTTTTAGCGGGAATAAATATACACATTAAACAAAGAGTGCTAAGCCTTTACTGGCATTAGTTTATTGTCATTGGATCCAATGTCGTTATAAACTTTAGGGACACTTACAAAGAGTGCGAATTGCCGCTAAAAATATATGTTTAGCGGCAATTAAGCTATTGCCGCTAAAGATCATTTTTGGTGTAGTGCATGCTACTTAATGTTATGTGATTTGCATGGTTTAGAGTGTTGGATCAGTTTTACCCGCAATATGTCTTCTAAATGACGATGTAAATATGCATGATTATATAGTTATCAGGCGTGGGTTTCAATCTTCTAGATATTTTTCCCTTTGACTTGTCTGCGTTTGTAGATATGTAATATACCGTCGATCTAGTCTGGTATAATGTTATTTATGAATCTGTTTTGCATTCTTTTCTACAAACTTCTATATGATTTTCTTCTAGTAAAATGAGCTTTTAGTCATACTTATAATTACTACTGCTTTGTTGATCGTGCTTTTGATTGTTTTTCCATGTTAAACTTTGTGGTGTGTAGGACCTAGGTGGCAGGGCCATCCGTGTAAGTCCTGCTGAAGCTCGTCCACCCAGACGTCAATTCTGAAGATTGTAGCCAACATCTTTTTGACCGAGAAAAGGCTTGAGGTAAACAACTCGCGTGCTCTCTTTTTCTGGGCTGTTTCTTGAGTCTTCACATCTTGAAATTCATCAATATATCTATGTTCAATTGTCATGCGATTAGCAAGCCAAGTAATATAAGTTTCAAAAGTCGAACCAAAATATATGCTTCTGTTTACAAAAGTGAATAATTTACATGGCAGGGTCCAGGAGGTGACGATAGTTGCAGAAATGAATGAGTTATGAACTTTGCAACAGCTATCTTAAACTTGCGCGGACAAACTACTCTCTACTTCTGGACTAACTAGAGCTCTCAAGTAAATTAGTTTTCGTAATGTATGTTCTGAAATTGCCTCAGGAAGAAATTCTGATCTTGTAATATGATTCTATCCATCACTTGTTGACAGACAAGACAATGAAAAAGTTTGATACTCTTCGAAAATGTATCTTAGCGCGAAGCATCCTTGTTCTACAAATGAATTAGATAGAATTGTGTGTTTATTGTGCCTATGCCTCTACAACTATCCCCTTTTAGGTTGTGTTGCTCCTACTTCCCAAAAATGCTACCATGCCCATGTCGAATCCTCCCATAATGCACTACATTTTGGAGGAGTTTTAGGTTTCAAGCAATGTTATCAAAGGCGCGCTTAAGCCTTGGAGTGATGCTCAAAATGCGTTGAGTGCTTTGCCTTGCTTAATTTGTGCTTCAATATCGTCATCAAGGCTCTACGACATACTTCTCTTTGTGAATGAGCATTTCCCGAAGAGGCAAAGCTAAACCATTGAGATTTCACTTTATCTTAAAACCAATTAATATGTTCATATATTTGTTATTCATGCTTATAAGTGTTACTCCCTTTGTTCCTAATTACTTGTCTACTTTTGAATTGACACACCTATTAAGAAAGCAATTATTGACATAGTGAATTTACCATTTTATCCCTATTAATTATGAAGCGGATGGATTAAAAATTCAAGATTTTCAAGAAATTGTACCTTTTTCAAAGTAATTAATTGAGGGTATAATAGGTAAAATTATTTTGTCCTTTCTTGATTTGTCAAAATGGATAAGTAATTAGGGACAACTATAAAAGAAAAAGTATACAAGTAAATAGGGACAGAGGGAGTAGTTTTGAACAAAACCATGTATAGATATATTTGTATGTTTTCTCCGGTGGTAGGCTGAGAACTACACTATAATGCTAAAAAATGTAACTTGCCATTTTGGAACTACCATAAGCGCTTAAATTGATAAAAGTTAAATCTTAATGGTGATTGATGAAATAGTCAAAATATGCACAAGTTGAGTTGTATTCTTAGTGATTCACAATTAAAGTGATTTGTAGTAACTTATAGTAGTTGGTTTTGTATTGAAATTCCAGTGAAGCCACTTGGTGAGTAAATGCAAATTAAACATGCTAAATAGAAGATAAAAGAACAGAACAATATATACTTGCTAATATATTTTCATAATATTCTCCACAAAAACAGAAAAGAAAAAAAGACATGAAACTTTAATCTCTATGCTCTTGAAGCAGCGCCTATGCTCTTTCTTATAATCAACATGTTGAATCTTGAGAGATAACAACGCAAGCTTTTGAAGAATCAACAACTAATACTCCTGTTTGTGTACTGTCTTGTAAATTCTCAACGCGTAAACCTCCACAAGACACCTCAACTTCGCGACAACTTATGTGAGAAGCTGATTTACGATCACTCATTTGAACTATTCCACTTAGACTAACAGAAAATCTTGTAGTTTGACCAGACGCGAAGTCACCAGCAATAGATGTACCAATCCAATATTCATATGCCTCAGGTAAAGCTGCAAACGTTGAATCGATTAAGCTTTGATCTTTTGCATCTTGATGGAATTTATCAAACACATTGCCACTCCAAAGAAGGGTGTCGGTATAGGATATGTTAGCCTTGAAATCGTTGTAATAGAAATCATAATTGTTGTTAGGATTTTGAACTGAGAAAGTGAGGTTCCAATTGTTTGGATTGTACATTATCAGAGGATGAACATAACGAGTCAATACAGAAAATGAAGATGATGACACTGCTTCAATTTTGAATTTTGGGATCGCGAAGTACCATAGTAGTATCTTCATGATCAACATAGAATACGCGAAAAACTAGAGTGACACCAAGAGCTATGGCTAATACAAGTAGTAAGATTTGTAAAACCAAATTGTACTTTGACTTTTTTGTAGAATCAATTGTTGTTGCATCCTTGTTATTTGATTTCTCCTCCATTTGATTACTACGAAAAATAAAAAAAATTGACAAAAAATTGATGAAATAGAAGGTGTATAAAGTAAGAGAAAGTTTACTAATGTAGATGTAATTTCTTGGCTTAACGTGTGATTGTTATATAGAAAAGCAAAAGTCATTATTCTAAAAGGATTAGGAGAAATTGTTTCCATTATGGAATCGGATTAATTTTATTTTAAGGCATAAAGTGTTTGTTTTACGAAAAAGAAACGTTTTTCCTAATTGTATTCTACTTAGATTTGATATTTTTGGAAACTTATTTGTCTTCTTTTTTTTCCTTTCCTTTCCTTTTCTGTTTATTTTATTAACCTTTTAGTTTACTTTAAGTCGTATATTATTTCAAAAATAATTTTTCCATGTTACTTGTTACTTTTAATATATTAAAAAATAATTATTATTAATTTTTCATATTTTATCTTTAACATTAATTACTCATTTCAAATTATTTTTTAAAATATAATACTTAACATCTGTTAATATGAGTATTATAATAAAACTAGTAAATTTATCCGCGCTATGCACGGTATTAATTTTTTAAATAGTTATCCTTTTATAATCTATATATTAAAATTTAAGTTTTATTCTAATTTATTGTTAACATTTGCTTTCCACTTAGTTTTATCAATAAAATTTGAAGAGAGATTGATCTCTTATATCACCTTGTGTCATCAAATAGGACAAAAATATGTTACCTCCTCTTAAGCATGTGAAAGCTAACAATAATTGTTGATTTTTTTTATAACATCTCTTTAATTGATATGACTTTGCTATTTTTTTTTCTCTCTTTCTTCCCTGACTTCTTATCCATCATCTTTTTACCCTTTTTGATCATGAATTATTACTTTTTTGAGAGTTGAATTCTGAAAAAATAAGTTTGGCCATAATTTCTTTTCTTTTTTAAATTCACTTTGAAGCTGAAATTTAAAATTTGAGAATTAAAAAAAATTGTTTACCTTTTCACTTCAATTTGCTTATAAAATTTCAAAAAACAATTTCTATTTGTGTTCATGATAAAATTTAACGTCATTAAATTATCTCTATGATAATCAACTCTAGAAAAATATTATATCATATTAACAATCCAATTAAAAGCAAGATATATAGATTCGACAAGTTGAATTATGAAATAGACTATAAAAAGACACAAATCAATAAAAAAAACATGTAATTACTCATATGTTAATACACATTAAAAGCCAATATTTGAATCTTTGACAAAGAAATGTTCAGGAGTACAAATGAATCAGGATAGACATAAAACGCCCAATAGATTTTAATGCAAATGTGCTACTATTCAGAAGAGTTTTACAAGTCATTTTCTTATATTTAAATAGCTTTAGCAAACTATCAACCACTTTTCACATCATCTGTTGATCCTCCTTCTATCAATTCGCTATGGGAAAATAGATAAATAGGTTTCTTGGTCTTAGAGAACGCCTCATCAACATGTCTAATATCAATTCGTTATGACCTTAATTTTCAAAGATGAAATACTCTGAAAACTCTGAGAAAATATTATCGTCTGATCCACTCTACTAACCTCTTATTTATACGAAATATCAGAAGAACAAACGATGAACCATGTATTAGACACCTTACCATTTTAGAGGCAGCTTGATTCCCAACTCTACCATCAAACTTTCTCTGACTGAATCACCAAACAAAAAGAAAATTACAATTTGGAATAGAGATCATACACAAGATCCATACAATACTAAGATTCAATACACTAACTTCAGGGAACAGGGAATAGAGAAACTATTTCTATTTGGCTCTCGACCTTTCAGCTAAAAGTACAACAATCTATTAAAAAGAAAGGAAAAAGAAGAGTATGTCAGACTAACAATTTAATTAAAAGCAAAATAGAGTAAGCAAGCTACAACATGTAAAAAAAACATTTCCAATCTATATATATAATACAAAAATGTAGACTATGAAAAGACCTATAATTAATTAAAATATAATTACTCAGAGATTAATACATAGTAAAAGCTATTGTAATTAACAATTGAAAATAAAGAAACGAAACGGTTGATGAAAAAAAAACTGAAAGGAAGAATTATGATTTGAATAGAACATATAATCATTAATTTCACATTTTAAAAAAAATTAAAATCTCATAATTAGTACTAATGTTTAGTCAATCAGTTATTTTGGAATAATTCTAGTTAACAATTTTGCAGTAACTTAATCAAATTAAATTAAGCAAAATTTATGTTCCTTTTAAGTTATTGACGTTCCATTTTTAAGTTAATGTTAGATTAATTCTAAATACATAATGAAATTAACATTCCCTTTTTAAAGTTATTGACATTCCTTTTTAAGTTTAATGTTAGTTTTATTATAAATATATAATCAAATTAACATTCATTTTTTTGGTTAATTTTTTTATAACTATATAATCAAATTAATGTTCCTTTTGTAGTTACTACAATTTTATTGTCATTACACTACACGATTTATTTTGGAAGGAAGGGTTAACTGTTACAAATGCTCGTAATGAAGGAAGAGAATAATGTTTTTAACAAATTTTTGAATAGAAAATGAAAGGAAAAATTGAAAATTCCGTGAAAATAAATAAATAATAATATTGATCAATTAGGCATGCCACATCAGCGAGCTGATATTCAGCTTTATATATATATATATATATATAGATAGATATTCATATCAATTATTGTTTTTAAGGGAGTACAGAAGTTGATCGACATTCCACCGTTAAAAGAGTAATTAAATCTAGGAACAATAACACTTTTCATCCCTTAATTATTGATAATTAGATTAAATATATTTTATCTTTCAATTAATTAATATATATATTTTTTATTCCGTTATTTGGAAATATGTAATTGATACTCAGAGCATTTATTTAACTGGATTGCATTTAGGGGTGTTCACGGTTCGGTTTGGATCGGTTATTGGTGAAAATCAAAACAAAAAAAATTTAGTTGTCACCATCGCTCGCTTGGCTTCGACTTCGGCAACGACAAATGATTTGATTGATTGATTATTTTTTAGGCAGAATTTATTTAATCAAGCTCATTAATTAATTTTCTTTTTCTTAAAAATTAATTTAGAATGTTAATTAATCAATTAACAGAATTATATTAATTTCGCGTAACAGTAAAGTCGCTCAGAAGGGACTTGTTCCTTCCGAACATACACTTCTTTTCCCAAAAGACAAACGTTCTAGAAAGACATGTCTGAACAGATGAGTTCACACTCTTGTCCGAACAGATGCGTCACTTGCTGCAGTTGGCTATAAATAGAGAGACTTCTCTCATTTTTCAAACACTGAAATTTTTCTCTCTTCTGCATACATTTTCTTACATACAAAATTGTCGATCGATTGAGTCTGTGTGTATGCCCTCTCGTTGCTGTTTTTTGAGTTCGCTGAAATTATTGAAGTTTGAGCTACCGCTACTTCTTTAATAGTTAATCCGTTTTATCTTTGGAGGAATTAATCTACAACCTCGGGTACTTGAGGGGATTAAATTTTTTAAGGATACATAATGGGTTCTGTGGACTCGAATTATTTATTTTCTGTCTATCATCTTTTCTGTTTCTGTTTTTACTAACCTGAATACGGGAGATAACAAATATTTAAATAAAGGATTAAAAGTACATATATTTCTAAATTCTAATAGTCTATTACTTTGTCCTTTTCTATGGAGTTCAACAATCACAAATTACTTATCCAATTGATCCATTACTTTGTCATTTTCTGCTAATTTAGATAAATTTAACATCAAATATAATACATTGTATTATATTATATTGTGTTGTACCTTAAGGTTATGTGAATATAGTGTTTGGATAGACCGGGTTGTTCACTTTAGTTTAACAACACATGTCCTACGATAACACTCATTCAACAACTTTGGCACTAGAGTAATAAAATAGACGTCGGTTGACATTCCAACTTTCCTTTTTCGATCAAAGCCTATTTGGAAGAGAATCCAATATTTTTTGCTAATGAATATCTAAACTGATTGATTGTTGTTTCAAGACTTCATGTTTAGACAATTCATATCGTCCATACATAGTGTTTTGATTTAAGATTTCAGTAGAAAGAATGTATATATGAGAATCCTTGATGAATTTGTGGTTAAAGTACTTATATTTTAGAGTAACTTTCACATATAGCAAATATAAAAATCATATTTGTATGCTATAACTATAATTTGTATAATTGCGCTCCATGGCAAACTTTATGTTTGCTATGGAGCATCAGATTGTATAACTCGCTGGCTCCTCTTCAGATTTGTATAATTTCGCTGGCAGACCATTTGTATATATCGTTGTTTTGTATAAATTGTTGGCAGCCTCTCAATTCAATTTTATGTGTTTGTATATCTGCATAAAATTTGAATTTGCATACAATTGAATCGAAATAAAACGTTTGTATTTCAAATCTCTCTCTCTCTTGCTTTATACAAACATAAATTATAAATTGTATTTTGTATAATCTGTTTTTGTATAAAGCGAGAAAGAGAGAAAGACAAAAGAGAACTGGGCAGGGGAATATTTGTATTGTATAATTATAAGTGTATAGGACGAAGATATATGTATTTGCATGTGTATATACGATTTTCTCTCGCTTTATACAAACATCAACACAATTTATATATTTGTGTTTGTATAAAGTGAGAGAGGCGAGGGAGAGAGTGACGAGCAAGAGAGGGAGAGTGGCGAGCGAGAATTTCAGGGAGAGAGGCAAATGGCAACAATTTGCTACGGGATATAATTAAATCAAATTGTGGTTATAGTATTTAATTTGAATTAATAGTTTGCCATTATATACAATTTTCCCTATATTTTTTATGATGTTTTATTAAGTTATTTCAAAATTTCAGCACATTTTTGTAGTAGTTCTTTCCTATGTTGTTCAAGTTCTTCAAAAGTATTGTCAGGTGCGTGACAAATCCTCCAAAAGTGTCACAATATACAGGTGTCACAATATTTTTGAAGAGTCAGAGCAACATAGTCATGTATTTTATCACTAGACTCTAATGCTCATCTCTGTTCAATCAGATTTCCAAATGACTTTGACATTTCAAAATCTGGATCAATCATAGACAGATGGAGTTCATGGGAGGTCTTCAACATTTTTCCAAACACAAAGAAAATGGACAAGGCAAAGTAACAATCAATTTCTTTGTTATTCATGTATATATTTGTGTATGTTTTCTCAATAAAGCCCACCCTTTATTTACGATTTATGCTTAAATCCCCAACGAACCTTAAGAGTTTTTTTTTTTTTTTTATGGACTGGCTTCAAGCAACATTGATTCCAGGTTTCTCAATATACTGATCAAAACTGTAACTTGCCATTTTGGGAACTTCCATAAGCACTTAAATTGACAAAAGTTGAATCTTATTCTTAGTGATTCACAATTAAAATGATTTTGTATTGAAATAAACTTGTCAAATAGAAGATAAAAGAACAGAACAATATATACTTTCTAATATATTTTCATAAACTTGTCTACAAAAACAGAAAAGGAAAAAAGATATAAAACTTTAATCCCTATGCTCTTTCTTATAATCAACATGTTGAATCTTGAGAGATAACAGCACAAGCTTTTGAAGAATCAACAGTCAATACTCCTGTTTGAGTACTGTCTTGTAAATTCTCAACGCGTAAACCTCCACAAGACACCTCAACTTCGCGACAACTTATGTGAGAAGGTGATTTACGATCACTTACTTGAATTTTCCCACTTAGACTAACAGAAAATCTTGTAGTCTGACCAGACGCAAAGTCACCAGCAATAGATGTACCAATCCAATATTCATATGCCTCAGGTAAAGCTGCAAACGTTGAATCGATTAAGCTTTGATCTTTTGCATCTTGATGGAATTTATCAAACACATTGTTACTCCAAAGAAGGGTGTCGGTATAGGATATGTTAACCTTGAAATCGTTGTAATAGAAATCATAATTGTTGTTAGGATTTTGAACTGAGAAAGTGAGGTTCCAATTGTCTGGATTGTACATTATCAAAGGATGAACATAACGAGTCAATACAGAAAAGGAAGTTGATGACACTGCTTCAATTTTGAATTTGGGATTGCGAAGTACCATAGTAGTATCTTCATGATCAACATAGAATACGCGAAAAGCTAGAGTGGCACCAAGAGCTATGGCTAATACAAGCAGTAAGATTTGTAAAATCAGATTGTACTTTGACTTTTTTGTAGAATCAATTGTTGTTGCATCCTTGTTATTTGATTTCTCCTCCATTTGATTAATTCGAAAAAGAAAAAATTTGACAAAATTTTGATGAAATAAAAGGTGTATAAAGTATTGAGAAAGTTTACTAATGTAGAATGTAATATTTCTTAGCTTAAAGTGTGATTGTTATATAGAATAGTAAAAGTCACTATTCTAAAAGGATTAGGAAAAATTGTTTCCATTATGTATTTGGATTTGGAATTATTTTTGAAATTTAGGTGTTAGATTAATTTTATTTTAAGAAATAAAGTGTTTGCTTCACGAAAAAGAAACGTTTTTTCCTAATTGTATTCTATTTAGATTTGATATTTTTGGAAACTTTTTCCAAAATCCAAATCATTATTTGTCTTTTTTTTTTCTTTCCTTTTCTGTTTATTCTATTATTCCAAAAATAGTTTTTCCATGTTACTTGTTACTTTTAATATATTAAATAATAATAATAATAATAATTATTTCATATTTTATCTTTAACATTAATTACTTATTTCAAATTATTTTTTAAAATATAATACTAAACATCAGTCAATATAAGTATTATAATAAAACATTCATATCAATTACTATTGTTTTTAATAGAGTACACAAGTTGATCCACATTCCACCGTTAAAAAAGTAATTAAATGTAACACCTCAAAAATCTGAACTAAGATTGAACAAGAGAGAGGGGAAAACCACGGAGGGGTCCACGAGCCGTGAGAGGACCATGACCCGTTACCCTGCTCGTGGTTGTGCACCCAACAAAAGGTGAAAGACCACGGACCACTAGACGGTTCGTAGAGCTCCACACGGGCCGTGTAATGGTATGTGAAAGGGACACAGAACCACCATGGCTACTGCGAAGGACCACATACCACTAGACGGTCCGTGGAGCTTCGCACGAGCCATGAAGTGGATTGTGAAAGAGGCTTGACAGACTTTGAGGTTTGGGTCAACTTCAAACAATCATATCTTTCAACACAAAAATGACTTAGGTGGCCCATAACCTATCAAATTAAAGGTCTCTGAATCCTCTTTCTAACGCCTCTGAGTTTGCCTAATTACTAGCTCGAAGTAAAACGTTTGCCCGAAGTAGTGAAGCCCTGTCAAGCAGACCATCTTCACGACCCACTTGACGGGCCGTGGTGCTCTAGACGACTCGTGAAGCCTGTTTTGAAGTCACTTTGGCAGTTTTTAAGTTAGGGTCGCATTGGTCTTTTCCCTTATGCGTTTGGTACTTAGACTACGTTGTTTGGTTCTTAAACTACGTTGTTTTACTCAATATAAGCCTAATAATCTAGTCAGAAACTACCTAGAACCCTCATTCCCCTAAAATCATCTAACTTAGAAAGAAAAGAAGAGAAAGATGCGATATTTACGTTTCTCCCAAGAACAAGCAGAGGTTTTCTTCAAGTTCAACCTCGAAATCAAAAGGATTTCTCTGTGTTTTTGTCACCAAGTATGTGAAATTTCACTAGTGGGTTCCTTTCACCCATTAGGTCCCTAGAATTCAGCATGTTCTTCAATTTCTCATAACTAGTTCAGGCCTACTGGTTTCCAAAACCTTAGGATTCATTGTGATTTTAGCTGCTATAGTTTCCACGATCTAAATAACATGTTTCTTAGAAAATTTACATAGTTTCATGTTTAGAATTCAGAACCCTAGCAAGTACTCATTAATTATACTTGCTAGTCAAATCAGTCAGAAAATTATGCTTCAGAACTTAAATGTCATATCTTTCCGTGTATTTTTGTTGCATTTTCAGATATCATGTCAGTATTTTGAGCTACTCAGTATTTCAGTTGCATTTTAGCTATATACATATTCAGTTGGGAGTAGACTTATACTAAGTTGGACTAGGGTTCAACGTACACTCACAGTCCTAGAACTGCATGCCCTCCCCTCTGTTGGGCATTTGTTTTAGTGATCACGCCACATCCATGCCTTTATACCCATAACAAGGTATATTGGGTCCTCTCGATGAAGCGTATACATCGGACTTTACGTTTAGCTCACATGGTTTATGTCAGTTAATAGTAGCTCCCACAGTCATACCCTTATTGCATTGACCATGTTATCAGCATTTACTTCAGTATTCAGTTCAACATGTTATCTTTATGATTAGTACTTGGTCATTAGATCTACCTCAGTTTTCAGTTATACTTCAGTATAACCTATTTCCATGCTTAGTCTATATTGCCAGTATTATATTGTTCTATTTATATTGTTCAACTTAGTATCTATATTCTGCATGCTCAGTGCATTCAAAGTACTGACACATACTTTTGTGTTACATCGTTGTATGATGTAGGTTTAGGTGCTCAACATCCATATCACGCTCAGTTCGACTATCAGCCCATACTCAGCAACTTCAGTGATGAGTCCTCATAGTTCGAGGATTTTCCTTTATGCTTTGGTTTAGTTAGCTTACTATCAGTCTTTCAGTATTTTTAGAGTTAGCTGGGGACTTGTCCCAGCAGCTCATCAATATTAGAGGTTTTATGATATAGAATCAGTGTTCAGTGTTTTGGGGTTGTTTCCTATGGATATTCAGATATATTTTCACTTGGAGTCATTTTTGGTTTGACTCATTTATTAGTTATGCTTCCGCTTATCTTTGTTATATATTTAGTATGCTTATGATATTCCATACTCAGGGTTAGCTTGAGGTCACTTGTGATCCTAGGTCCTATGTTACGTCTAGGGGGTACCCTCGGGGCGTGACATTAAATTTAGGGAGTTCCGTTATTTGGAAATATGTAATTGATACTTAGAGCGTTTCTGTGACTGTATTGCATTTACGGGTGTTCAAAGTTCAGTTTGGATCGGTTATTGGTTAAAAACAAAACAAAACAAATTTAGTCGATTTTTAAATTTCTAAAATCAAACTAAACCAAACGAAAAAATAACCATCGGTTTGGTTAGTGTCGGTTTGGTTCATTTTTTTTGGTTTAAAAGTAATAAATTTGTTGAGGGCATAAGCATCTCAATAAACATAGACACCTAATACATGAAAAATCCATCGGAAAGCTACTGTGGATTCTATTAAACAATACTAGTCATTATTACACGAACAAAGTGATTCAATTTAGAGAAAGTGTGATTATCTGATGTGAGATAGGATAGATAAAGACTAAAGTAATGGATTTTGATGGACTTGCTCTTAGATTTTAATAGTTGGGCTAAAATTTAATTGTTGGGCATAAAAAATAATAAACTTAAAGACTTAAGTTAATTAAAATTTAACAAAATATTTATATTTTACTTATGAATAATATATAAATAATTATAAATTTATATATATATATAATTTCTTAGTTCGGTTTGGTTATTTTTGTGATTTTTTTTAGTAAAACCAAAATCAAACCAAATAGTATTGGTTTTTAAAATTTAAAATCAAATTGAACCAAACCACACCAAATATTAATTTTTAAATCGATTTAATTCAAATTATGATTTAATTTAATTTTTTAACCATAATTATGAACAACTCTAATTATATTGATATGAAGTAACATTACAAACTTGACTAGGTAAGATAATTAAATGATCAGAGATGAAAATTGTGAATATTTATATAAAGGATTAAAAGTGCATATATTTCTAAATTCTCATAGTCCACTACTTTGTCCTTTACTACGGAGTTCGACAATCGCAAATTACTAATCCAAGTGATCCATTACTTTGTCCTTTTCTGCTAATTTAGATAAATTTAACATCAAACATAATACATTGTATTGTATTATACTGAGTTATACCTTGTGATTGTATTGTATTATACTGAGTTATACCTTGTGATTTTTTCTGCTAATTTAGATAAATTTAACATCAAACATAATACATTGTATTGTATTATACTGAGTTATACCTTATGATTGTGTGAATATAGTGTTTGAATAGACTGGATTGTTTATTTTAGTTTAACACCACCTTTCCTACAATAATACTCATTCAACGACTTTGGCACTAGAGTAAATTCAAAAAATAGACGTCGGTTGACATTCCAACATTCCTTTTTTAATCAGAGCCTATCTGAAAGAGAATCTAATACATTTTGCTCGTGAATATCTGAACTGATTGATTGTTGTTTCAAGAATTCATGTTTAGACAGTTCATATCGTCCATACATAGTGTTTTGATCTAAGCTTTCAATTCTTCAGTATATTAGAGGGTGAAAGATGCTATGAATCTGAAGTGGGCTCTTGGCTTAGGTTCACACTTTCTTTTGTCTTTCCTCGAAAAGTCGAATGTATATATGAGAATCCTTGATGAATTTGTGGCTAAAGTACTTATATCTCGTGATATTTCTTTGTTATTCATGTATATATTTGTGTGTGTTTTCTCAATAAAGCCCATACTTTATTTATAATTGTGCTTAAAGCCCCAATGAACCTTAGAGTTTTTTTTGTTGCAGTTTTCACATTAGATAACACTGGCTTCGAGCAACATTGATTCCAAAATGTAACTTGCCATTTTGGAAATTCCACAAGCACTTAAATTGACAAAAGTTGAATCTTAATCAATGAAATAGTCGAAATATATGCACAAGTTGAATCGTATTCTTAGTGATTCACAATTAAATTGATTTGTAGTAACTAACTAAAATAGTGGTTGATTTTGTATTGAAATTCCAGTGAAGCCACTTAATGAGCAAATGCAAATTAAACTTGTCAAATAGAAGATAAAGAACAGAACAATATATACTTTCTAATATATTTTGATAAACTAGTCTACAAAAACAGAAAAGAAAAAAAGACAAAAAACTTTAATCCCTATGCTCTTTCTTATAATCAACATGTTGAATCTTGAGAGATAACAACACAAGCTTTTGAAGAATCCACAACTAATACTCCACTTTGAGTACTGTCTTGTAAATTCTCAACGCGTAAACCTCCACAAGACACCTCAACTTCACGACAACTTATGTGAGAAGCTGATTTACGATCACTGATTTGAATTTTTCCACTTAGACTAACAGAAAATCTTGTAGTCTGACCAGACACAAAGTCACCAGCAATAGGTGTACCAATCCAATATTCATATGCCTCAGGTAAAGCTGCAAACGTTGAATCGATTAAGCTTTGATCTTTTGCATCTTGATGGAATTTATCAAACACATTGCCACTCCAAAGAAGGGTGTCAGTATAGGATATGTTAACCTTGAAAGCATTGTAATAGAAATCATAATTGTTGTTAGGATTTTGAACTGAAAAAGTGAGGTTCCAATTGTCTGGATTGTACATTATCAAAGGATGAACATAACGAGTCAATACAGAAAAGGAAGTTGATGACACTGCTTCAATTTTGAATTTGGGATTGCGAAGTACCATAGTAGTATCTTCATGATCAACATAGAACACGCGAAAAGCTAGAGTGGCACCAAGAGCTATGGCTAATACAAGCAGTAAGATTTGTAAAACCAGATTGTACTTTGACTTTTTTGTAGAATCAATTGTTGTTGCATCCTTGTTATTTGATTTCTCCTCCATTTGATTAATACCAAAAAGAAAAAAATTAGATGAAATAGAAGGTGTATAAAGTAATGAGAAAGCTTACTAATGTAGAATGTAATTTCTTGGCCCAACGTGTGATTGTTATATAGAAAAGCAAAAGTCATTATTCTAAAGGATTAGGAGAAATTGTTTCCATTATGAAATGTTTGCTATCATGGAGAAGATAGCTTCTGGAATTTTCTCAGTTACAGAGAAAGGAATTTAGAAATATTAAATTTCAAAGTAAAACTTTATTGATCAATAACTGAACAAGATCAGTACATATATATACAGGAAAGGAAAGAATCTTTTGTAACTACTTTAACTAACTATTTTATGACTAATCCTCTAACTTCTATTATTTACATAATGACCCTCAGCTTACTATGTAATACCATCTTTAATACTCCCCCTCAAGTTGGTAGGACTGAACATATTCAATACTCCAAACTTGGACAACAAATACTCATGTTGAAACTTGCCCAGACCCTTAGTTAGTATGTCCGCCTCTTGCTCTTTGGTATGCATATACTCAGTTTTAATTAGGCCATTCTGAATTTTCTCCCTTATGAAATGACAGTCCAATTCTATGTGCTTTGTTCTTTCATGTAGTACTGGGTTAGCAGCAATTTGTATGGCAGACTTGCTATCACTATAGATGGTAGTTGGGGTTACGACATCAACTCCTAGTTCCTTAAACAATTTTGCTATCCACACTACTTCAGCTACAACACTTGCCATGCTCCTGTACTCAGCTTCAGCTGAACTTCTAGATATAGTTCCTTGTTTCTTGGATTTCCATGATATTAGTGAATCTCCCAGCTTAACCATGAATCCAGTGACAGACCTTCTGGTGTGTAAACAAGCCCCCCAATCTGAATCACAGTAGACCTTTAACTGTTTGTTATTCTTGCTGGATAATAGTACACCTAGCCCTGCTTGTCCCTTTACATATTTCACTACCTTGAGAGCAGCATTGAGGTGTCTAATCCTCTAACTTCTATTATTTACATAATGACTCTCAGCTTACTATGTAATACCATCTTTAATACTCCCCCTCAAGTTGGTAGGAGTGAACAAATTCAATACTCCAAACTTGGACAACAAATACTCATGTTGAAACTTGCCCAGACCCTTAGTTAGTATGTCCGCCTCTTGCTCTTTGGTATGCATATACTCAGTTTTAATTAGGCCATTCTGAATTTTCTCCCTTATGAAATGACAGTCCAATTCTATGTGCTTTGTTCTTTCATGTAGTACTGGGTTAGCAGCGATTTGTATGGCAGACTTGCTATCACTATAGATGGTAGTTGGGGTTACGACATCAACTCCTAGTTCCTTAAACAATTTTGCTATCCACACTACTTCAGCTACAACACTTGCCATGCTCCTGTACTCAGCTTCAGCTGAACTTCTAGATATAGTTCCTTGTTTCTTGGATTTCCATGATATTAGAGAGTCTCCCAGTTTAACCACGAATCCTGTAACAGACCTTCTGGTGTGTAAGCAAGCTCCCCAATCTGAATCACAATAGACCTTTGTAAGCTATCATGGAGAAGATAGCTTCTGAGTTTACAGAGAAAGGAATTCAGAAGTATTAAATTTCAAAGTGAACTTTTTATTAATTCATAACTGAACAAGATCAGTACCTTTATATACAGGAAAGGAAAGAATCTTTTGTAACTACTTTAACTAACTATTTTCTATCTAATCCTCTAACTTCTATTATTTACATAATGACTCTCAGCTTACTATGTAATACCATCTTTAATACTCCCCCTCAAGTTGGTAGGAATGAACATGTTCAATACTCCAAACTTGGACAACAAATACTCATGTTGAAACTTGCCCAGTCCCTTAGTTAGTATGTCAGCCTCTTGCTCTTTGGTATGCAAATACTCAGTTTTAATTAGGCCATTCTGAATTTTCTCCCTTATGAAATGACAGTCCAATTCTATGTGCTTTGTTCTTTCATGTAGTACTGGGTTAGCAGCAATTTGTATGGCAGACTTGCTATCACTATAGATGGTCGCTGGGGTTACAACATCAACTCCTAGTTCCTTTAACAGTTTTGCTATCCACACTACTTCAGCTACAGCACTTGCCATGCTCCTGTACTCAGCTTCAGCTGAACTTCTAGATATAGTTCCTTGTTTCTTGGATTTCCATGATATTAGTGAATCTCCCAGCTTAACCATGAATCCAGTGACAGACCTTCTGGTGTGTAAACAAGCCCCCCAATCTGAATCACAGTAGACCTTTAACTGTTTGTTATTCTTGCTGGATAATAGTACACCTAGCCCTGCTTGTCCCTTTACATATTTCACTACCTTGAGAGCAGCATTGAGGTGTGATTGTTTGGGTTGATGTAGGAACTGGCTCAGAGTTTGTGTAGCAAAAACAATGTCTGGCCTGGTAACATTTAGATACAACAATTTTCCAACTAGTCTTCTGTATACTGTTGGATCCTCCAGCAATCTATCTTCCTTTCCTGTCCCATTTATTTCATCATACTCCTTGGTAGTTAACTGTACATAAGGATCAATAGGAGTGGAGGCTGGTTTAGCAGCTCCAAGTCCAGCTTTAGAGATGATTTCAAGAGAGTATTTCCTTTGATGCATGACAATCCCTTCTTGTGATCTAGCGAATTCAATTCCTAGGAAATACCTGAGTTCTCCTAGGTCTTTCATCTTGAAAGTGTTTTGTAGAATTCTTTTGGTTTGTTGAATAATACTAAGGTCATTACCTGTAATCATCATATCATCAACATATACTAGAAGTATCACCAGAGATGTTTTTGTTTTCTTAATGAACAGTGAATAGTCTGCATGACTCTGAATAAATCCCAGTCTGATAAGTGCATCTGTAAGCTTCACATTCCATTGTCTAGGGGCTTGTTTCAAGCCATAGAGAGATTTAATGAGCCTACACACTGGTTTTTCCCTCTGCACAATAAATCCCTTAGGAAGCTGAAAGCCTTGAGGAAGAGTCATATATACTTCATCAAATAAGTCCCCTTGAAGGAAATCATTTGACACATCTATCTGATGAATATGCCAATGTTCAATAGCAGCCAAAGCCAACACACTTTTGACTGTAACCATTTTGACAACAAGCGAAAAAGTTTCCTTATAATCCAGTCCTTCTCTTTGGTTAAATCCCTTAGCAACCAACCTGGCTTTGAATCTTTCAACCTCTACTGAAGCTTGATACTTAATTTTAAAAATCCATTTACAACCAATAGCCTTTTTGTAAGGAGGTAAGGGTACCACTTTCCAAGTCTGATGAGTTTCCAAGGCCAATATTTCAGCTTGCATGGCCTCAACCCACCTAGGATCTTTACAGGCCTCCACTAAGGTGACAGGTTCAACCTCATGACCAAAAGAAGAAAGAAAGGCCCGATAGGACTGAGACAGATGATCATAGCCAAGATATTTGCCAATAGAATATAGAGGTTTGATAGAGATGAGAAGAGCAGAAACAACATGATCTTGCATCCATAAGGGAGCTTTGGGACTCCTCTGTGATCTCCTAACCTTAGAGACCCTTGAGACAGAATCAGGTAACACTGTAGGCAAATCAGGATTATCAACAGAATCAACTATAGCAGATGAAGGTACATCATGTGATGGAGTAGGATCTGATGAAATATTGATAGAAGGAAACAAGTGCCAGTCAGTGGAAGAGGGAACATCAAAGGGAAATGTGGATTCCCTAAACTCCACATCTCTGCTAAGGAAGAATTGTTTGCCCTTGAGATTGTAGAGAAGATAACCTTTAGTAGTAGGACTGTACCCCATGTGAATGGCAACAACACTTCTTGGTTGAAATTTATCATGTATGTACATATTTTTTGCAAAGCACAAACAACCTAAAACTCTCAAATGCTAGAGAGAAGGTTTGGTATTGTGAAATACTTCATGAGGGTATTTGCCATGTAACACAGGAGTTGGCAACAAATTGATGATATAAGCAGCTGTGAGTATGCAATTACCCCAAAACCTGATAGGAATATGTCCTTGGAATCTGATTGCTCTGGCCACTTCAAGGATATCTTTATGTTTTCTATCTGCTATACCATTTTGTTGGGGTGTATGAATGCATGTTCTCTGATGAATGATGCCTAAGCTAGTAAATAGTTTGTGACACTCAACATTTACAAACTCAAAACCATTGTCAGTCCAGACTGTTTTAACTACAACAGTGAACTGAGTTTTGGCAAAAATGAAGAAGTTTTTCAAGACAACACAAACATCACTCTTCATTTTTATTAGAAACAACCATAATAGTCTGGTACAATCATCAACTATAGTAACAAAAAATCTATTACCATCATAGGTAGGGGTGTTAAAGGGACCCCAAACATCAAAAGGCAGTAACTGAAAAGAAGAAGTAGAGACAGTAGTACTATTGGGAAAAGGTAATCTATGTTGTTTTGCCAAAGGACAAATGGTGCAATTGTGAAGATCTTTAGAACATTTACTAGGTGAAAGAGCTAGCAGATGAGCCAGAACAGTGGAAGAAGTGTGTCCTAGCCTTTGATGCCACAATAGAGCTTGTGATTCTGTGGAATGAACATTACCATGAGCTAAGTGTGATGAGCAGTGAACTATTTTGTTGATAGGAGATTAGTTATTGGGCAGAAGATAGAGACTAGCATGCTCTCTACCAATCACCCTCACCTGCCCATTGGAGAGGTCCTGAAGAGCAACAAAGTTAGGAAAGAAGCATACTGCACATTTAAGATCCTTAGTAATTTGTGAGACTGATAGTAAGTTGAATTTGAAATCCGGAACAAGAAGAACGTTTCTTAGCATGTCCTGAGGAGTTACATTACATGAACCTATATGTGTGATTTGAGTTGTTTCACCATTGGGCAATTGAACATTTCTAGGTTTATCACTAGGAAGTTGATGTTTATGAGTAAGAATATCTTAGTCTGGGATCATATGATTGGTTGTATCGGAATCGATGATCCAACCAGTATGGACTGGACTTACAGTGAGAGCGGTTTCATTACCTGCTGAAGCACCTGCTGAGGAGTAATCATCCTGAGCTATGTTGGCACTGAAATGTGAGGTGGATGTTGCTGCTTTAGAGCCTCCCTGCATATTAGACTGACCAAGCATTTGTAGGATCTAATTATATTGTTCATGTAACACAGTCATACCTTTGTGATAGTCAACTTGTTCAGTGTTTTTAGAACCTCTTCCATATCCTTGATTCCTTGGATTCACACCTCTGTAACATCTAACTCACCATCACTGACTGCATTGTGAGCAGCAAAATTTTGCCTCCTATCATTATTAGACCTTCCTCTCCCCTGATACTCATTATTAGGCCTTTCTCTCCCCTGATAAGTATTATTATGACTTTTCTTCCTCCTTTCAAATCCCGGGGGATAACCATGAAGCTAATAGCAAATTGCTTGGGTGTGGCCTGTTCTTTTGCAGTAGTCACAGAATGCATTGGGATCATAGCTAGAACTAGTGTAAGGCCTTGGTCTAGGTACCACAACAGAAGTATTGTTCCCAGTAGTGAACATGGCACTCAACTCAGAACAATTAGCACTACTGGAGGTTTGAGAAATGGTTCTCTGACTCTCTCTCAATTAAAAGTGAATAGGTCTTGTTCAAGGAAGGTAGAGGTACCATCATTAGGATTTGTCCCCTCGCTTGTCCATATGAGTCATTCAGACCCATGAGGAACTGAAGTAACTTCTGATTATGCACAAATTTCACAAACTCTTTAGAATTTACACATTCACAACTTGGTACATGAGTAAAGCTATCATATTCTACCCACAGTTCACGCAATCTAGAGAAATATGCTGAGATTGAACTAGTACCTTGACTGACAGTAGCAGTCTCCTTGTGCAGTTGAAAGATGCGAGATCCATCGACTTTATCATATCGTTCAGCCAGATCCTTCCATACAGATGCAACATTTGTGGAGTAGACAATACCTCCAAGTAATTCTTTTGAAACACAGTTCATGATCCATGACAATACAATTGTGTTGCAGCGTTCCCATAAATTCACCAGATTTGGACCATATGCCTCCTTTTTGCATGAGCCATCGATGAACCCCAACTTATTACGACCTAGAATTGCAATCTTTAATGCTCGACTCCATACAGAAAAATTATCAGCTCCAGTCAATTGAGTTGAACTGAGCAGTACACCAGAATTGTCAATGGTGTGTAGAAAAAGAGGATGATTGTGGCTTAACTTTTTCGGCAACTCATTATCGACAGTCGCCATAGCTTCACCTGTTACTTGTGTAGTTGAATCAGTGATTTGATCAACCATTTACTGTGAAGATTGATCAATGCTCTGATACCATGTTAGCTATCATGGAGAAGATAGCTTCTGGAATATTCTCAGTTACAGAGAAAGGAATTTAGAAGTATTAAATTTCAAAGTAAAACTTTATTGATCAATAACTGAACAAGATCAGTACATATATATATACAGGAAAGGAAAGAATCTTTTGTAACTTCTTTAACTAACTATTTTCTGACTAATCCTCTAACTTCTATTATTTACATAATGACCCTCAGTTTACTATGTAATACCATCTTTAATATGAAATCGGATTAATTTTATTTTAAGGCATAAAGTGTTTGTTTTACGAAAAAGAAATGTTTTTCCTAATTGTATTCTACTTAGGTTTGATATTTTTGGAATTTTTTTCCAAAATCCAAATCATTATTTGCCCTTTTTTTTTCTTTCCTTTTCTGTTTATTCTATTATATATCCTTTTAGTTCACTTTTACTCGTATATTATTCCAAAAATAGTTTTTCCATGTTACTTGTATCTTTTAATATATTAAGAAATAATATATTTTTTTATATTTTATTTTTAACATTAATTACTTATTTTTAAATTATTTTTTTATAAGTTAATACTAAAACATTGTTAATATGAGTATTACATTAAAATATTCATATCAATTATTGTTTTTAAGGGAGTGAAAAAATTCAAAGCAAATAAATAAAAGTGAATGGAGGAAGTACTCCCTCGTTCCTTTTTATATGTCATCTTTTTAGATTTCACTTGCGTTAAGAACCTAAGTAAGTTTACAATTCTACTTTTATTAAATATTTTTTTTGAAGCCAACTTTTCAATAAATGATAAATAAATCCATCTTTTATTTTTAATTTGTTTATTGAGATTTCTTTTTCAAAATAAGATTTTATAGAGTAATGCATAGATGAGAGTAATTAATCAATGATTTATAAAGTAATTACAATGAACATTAATTACTTATTAGTTTTTCTAAGTTGGTCAAATATCTATTTTCAAGATTAATTAACTATCAACGGTATAATAGGAAGAATATTGTAATTTATACATTGATTTTATGAATGACAAGTATTATGAACCAACTATTAATAGTAAAAATGACATATAAAAAAGAAGGAATGGAATAGTTTGTCAGGCAATGACCGCCCAAATAAACTTTTCGATTGATGGTATATGTTGAAATATAAGAGAAATGCATAAGTTCACTATTGCAGCGAAATGTGTTGCTACTGAAGGAATAATAATTTGTGGCAATTTAGTTATTCTGTGTACCTGTCGGGCTTATGGGGGTTCGTTCAGGTTTTACTTAACCTTGCGAATGAGAGTACCTTCTAGTCTTTTGGGGGTTCAGTTAGGTTTAGTTTATTTGTACTTAGTTTATTTCTGGCATGCTCGTGAGCTTTCTTTTCATATCCGCTTTGACCTCTCTATGTCTAGATTCTATCATTTCTTATTGTTTTTACCTTTTTTCTTAGTCGGCATTTGATGTTGTCACGCTCCGAGCCTACACCCTGGACGTGGCCGGCACTCAAAAACCATTGCTGGCCCCAAGCGAATTCTTGGCCTCGCTCAACTCTCAGCGGAAGACTTACTCATAAATAAGATGAACTCAAAAGCAAACTTTACTCAATTTCTTTAAAAGAGATAACTCATAATATTTAAAAACATTCACTGCCAAAAGAGGCAACTCAATTCTCAGCATTAAACAAAGGAAATGAAAAGACTCATGAACTACTACTATCTATTTATGAAGCCTCTTCTAATTTAGATGGACATCGGGACAAGACCAACGACGTCCCCATAACAAAACTAAAATGATAAAACATAAAAGAGTGATCCTCCGGAAGCAAGGAGGCTCACCAAACAACTATGGAACACGACTGGATCAACGGAGTGCCGGTTGCTGATCTTGATTTCTTGTATCTGTATCATAAAAGATGCAAGGTCAAATGACATCAGTACATGGAATGTACGAGCATGGAAAGGTAAATCTAAACATGGCATAAGCTTGAACTGGAACTGAAGAAACAACTTACCTCATCTCAACTCAACTCAACTTCAACTCAAGGATACTCTCACTTACTCAACTCAGTTCAATATAAAGCAGTAGTAAAGATGCATTATAAAGAAAATCTTTTAAAGACAGTGGATAACAACTCAATGTATTGAAAAATACAATAATATCTCAGTTTGTATGTAAAAATACAAATAAACTTTGTTTGGGAGATTATCTAACTGAAAACCATCACTATGAGCTATGTGATGATACATCATCTTGTCCACGCTGCCAGAACTTTCCTATACCTTGTCGGGGTGTAGGACTCCTCAACTAAGTGAATCCACTAAGCTATGCTTAAAAATCAATAAGGAATCATCTAAAAAGTATGACCTTTTCCACCCACGTTGGCTACATGGTTTATGGGGGTTGTGAATTGTTTGAACTCTCCCCCATATCGGTGCTTAATACTACTCCCAAAATATAACTTAGCTCATATGTTTCTATTAAAAAACATTTCCTCATCCTCAACTTTGAGATTATTACTCAAAAGATTTCTCTTAAAAGAGATTGTACTCAAAACTCCTCATGAACTCGTTTGGAAATCAATGTTTCCTTTCATCTTAAATGTAAAAACATTTACTCTTCGTAATATTTAATTCCCATATATCACTTTTCTAAAAATGAACTCAACTCAACTCTACTCATTCTCAAACTCAAGTACTCAAATCTTAAAACAAGTTTTAAAAGACTGTAAAAGACTCGAAAGAACTCTCAAGACTAAACTCTTAACTCTACCTTGAATTTGAATTATGAATGATTTCTCGATATTTAGATATAGTTTAGAGTAGTTAGAATCAATAGGGAGTAAAGGTACACTTTGAAAGAACTCAGACGGGCAAACCGATGGAAAAAGGTAGGGGCAGGCGACCCTGACACACTGAGTGGCGCAGGACGCCAGCCCCTGAACTACAAGAACTTATTCCCGGCGCACTGGTGGGGCGGCGCGCCAGCCACTGCCCAGAAACTCCCGACGAATTTTCTTGCTCATTTTCTTACCCTAATTCGCCTAGAATCGAATGGTTTCTTACCAACTCACTTAGATTTGAATACCTAACATAAGTATATGATAATCTACTCAAAACAATCCTCAAATCACTAAGATTAACCTCACGAATTCATCAAAACCCCAATAATCAAGATTTAGAATGAAACTCATCAGGAACTTCAAATTTATGAATCTTTATGGATGGATTCGAATATGTAAATCATGATTGGCGTGTGGGTGAACGAACGCAACACTATGAAAGCTTACATACCTTAATTTGGCAAAAATCCTCAACGAATCTCATGAATCGTGACGAACGCCTTGAACTTTTCCTCTTTTCTCCTCTATTAGCTTCTTGAACTTTCTTCTAAAACCCTAAGCGTAAATTAGGATTTGTAAAACTGACCCAAATTAAATTTGACCCCAAATTATTTACTAATTTCGTTTTAAGCTGATGGGGTAAGGAAAAAACCAAAATACCCCTCATATTTTCGGGTAACTTTCCTTAACTGGACATGCAGATTTCAAATGGCCATATCTCCCTCATCCGAACTCAAAAATTATCAAACTCGGTGGCGTTGGAAAGAGGATTCCAAACCTTTCATTTGATATCTTATGGGCCACCTAACTCATCATATACTGAAAGTTATGGTCGTTTGAAGTTGACCCAAAACTCACAAATTAAGCCTAACTTGCAAAATTTTCAGTTTGGCTATTTCCAATTTAGCACATTCTAAATTTAGCTCTTTCTAAGGCGGGATGTTACAGATGCTTACTGAGTACCTGTTGTTTTGGTACTCATGCTACACTCTGCATCTATTTCGTGATGCAGGTCCCAGTACCAGTTACCAACGGTGATTAGTTCCTGCCCTTTTTTGCAGCTGTGGTTCAGAGACGAGGGTGAGCACTTGGCATTTTGGGTTTATCATGTCTCCTTTTTTTTTTAGCTAGTCTTGTTGCTTTTTGAGACACACTTTGTTGTGGTCCACTTTTGGGACTTGTACTCTTTATTAGATAACTATGTACTAGTGACTTTCAAGTTCTGGGAGGGATTTCTGTATATATTTATTTTTGTTTGCTTCCGCCTTGTTGTCCTTTGTTTAGATTATTGTTTTCACTAGTTTCTACCCTCACACTCATTACTTGATGTTCTGGGTTACAGATTGGCTTACCTACTGATGGAGTATAGTTAGTGCCATCATGACTCGAGAAATCGGATCGTGACATTTAATTACTTTTTTTAACGGTGGAATGTGGATCAACTTATGCACCTCTCGAATATTTCAATAGATACCATTAATGGAAAAGTTTATTTGGGAGGTTATTTCCTAACAAACTACTTCCTCCATTCACTTTTATTTATCCGCTTTAAATTTTTTCACTCTCTTAGAAATAATAATTGATATGAATATTTTATTATAATACTTATATTATAATTGATGTTTAGTATTATGTTTTAAAAATTAATTTGAAATAAGTGTTTTATTAGGAAAGTATATTTTGACTGGTTTAAGAGTCGCCACTTAATTTTTAAGAAAAATCAAGAAAACTATTTCCAATAGATTAAAACGGGAATCTAGTGAAAATCTTAAAGGGGGTTCGGGGTTCCTATTAATATTCTAGGAAGGTTTTTAAAGCACCTAGAATATCCGCTAATGCGGTTATCCGACGATTAACTTATTTGGCTAAAATAGTTTAACTTAACTTGATTGAACAAATTTTGTAATTAGGACCATTTTAAGGAAAAACGGAAAAATGTCGCATTTATTTAAATGAAGTATTTTGTAAACTTACTCATTTATTTATTTATTTATTTTAGAGTCGAGTGAGAAACGACTAATTTAGTTAGGTGATTAATTCAAAATGGGTGTCTTTTGGGGATTTGAAATTTCCGACCCTAAGATTAACAACAAATCCTAACGAGCAAAACAAACACATTGAAGTAAAGAGGAAAAAAGGGTGGGACCCAAATCTGGTTTCTGTTCGCCTGGACCAGCATTTGGGCCTATTTCGTTTTGGGACCAAAGACCCAATATTCAACACCTGTCCTAAACTAATCTTTGAATTTTGCTTCTCTTTGGGCCTTTGGCCCAACCCTTGTCTCCTTGTACCTGTCCTAGTAACTAACAAATAATAATAATTACAATAAATGAGATTAGGCCTAAAATAACAAAATACAAGTTTCTTTTTGTGCAAAGAGTGGGCCTTTGGCCCAATCTTTCAATTCTTCTTTGCTTCGAATCCTTTCAACTCCAAGACATGTTCATCGATATTCACGGTTGTCCGACTCAAAAAGAGGAATTCGAGCCTTTGCGGCTCTCCCGAAATGCAAGAGGGAATAAGAGTTCATGGTGAACTCGGACGGATTTCACATAAGAAAGAATACACATAAAAATAAATTAGTACCTACTTATAATAAAATTGACAAAGGTGATTTTGAATTAACAAATACTTGAACTCAAACATAAACAAATTACAACATAACAATCAAATCTAGGGTGATCCAGTAGATGTAATCTTATCACATTACTCAACTTAAAATGAAAGACATTTTATCCTCACCATTAATAAACTTCAAAACTTCTTTTGAGAAGAATGAGATAAGAGAGAGCAAAACATTTTGAAGAGGCGGTAGCTATAATAAAGTTGTTTACATAATATATATATATATATAAACATGGACTAAATAATATATATGTATATGTTTACATATATAAAACATGGATTATATATATATATATATATGTTTACATAATATATATATTTATTTATTTATAACAATTGACTAAATAAAATGATAGAAGCATATTAAAACATGGACTTAACTAAACGGATTTATCATGTAAGGAAAAGAAATGCCCCTTTCTTAAAAGTTTAGATTTTTTTATTTTTATTTTAGAAGAGACATAGAAACAAACAAAACTCGAGCACACTTACAACAAATCATATTAACATACTAACTTAACTATGAACATGATACTCTAGACTAGTCTATATGTTACCCCAAGAACAATTAAGCACATATCATCTAATATAGGATCTAAAATGAGTCCAACTAGCAGATTTACACTAATATTTGAGTCATACATAGAATCAAATTAGGACTAAAATAAGCTAGTTGACAACTAAACAAATCATTTGAGATACTAGACTACTCAAATAGAATTATACCAAACACATAGCACTCAATATAGAGATAGAAACAAAACAATAAATAAATAAAAAAAATAAAAAAAAATAGTAATATTGAATCAACACACAGAAATAGGGAACTGAACAAACTAGATTAAAATGGTAAAGGGAATACCTTTTTTGGAGCAGGAACTAGGACGAATGAACCGAGCGAAAGCTTTTCACCACGAAACACGATTTTGAGAATTCCGAAAACTAAGCAGAAGCAAACGAGAAAAGACTAAGAAAATCTCTTTCTTAGCCTCTATGATTTCAAGATCTATTTCCTAAGTATTTGTATATAACTGTATATGGCTAGTAATTTTACTGTATTCCTTTCCTACTGCCTGCCCCTTCCAACCCCGAAAATGAAGATAAAAGATCGATTTATATAGAGGAAGATTAAGACTGAGTGAAGGGGGGGAAAACCGGAGGGATTGGGGGCCAACTTGAATTCAAAATTCGAAATTCAAATCTCTTTTTAGCGATAAGGCTGCCAGCTCCAACTAGTACTAATTCCAACAGATTGAGAAGGAGGGTCGTCCGATCTTGGCAAGGACGAGTGAATCACGGAGATAGGGACACGTCAAGAGGAGAGAGACGCGCGCTACTGCCGGATCGATTTTGGTGGGCTGCCGGTTTCTGGGCTGAGTTCCCTGGTCTGCTTCTGGGTTCATTTTCGTCTGGTCACGCGTGAAGAAGAAGAAGAATGTGGGGGTCATTTGTACGTTGTATTGCTGGTGTATTGTTGGTGGGCTGTTGTTGTTATACTAATGTTGGAGTTGAAATTGAATGGAGTGGTGGGCTGATTTGGAATTAAAAAAGGATGGGCTGCTGGAGATTTAAAGCAAGGCCCAAAATTGGTCTCAAAAGAATTGAATGAATTGGTAAGAAAGGGGCTAGAAAATAGCCACGTGATTTGCAATTATGGCCATAGAAATTAAGAAGTTAGCCAAATTGAGTATAATTTAGAGAACTCGAGTAAAATTTAAATAAGACGAATTCATATGATTAATTAATGAGCTTCTTAATTTCAACAAAATAAAATAATTAATTTAATTATTTATTAATAAAGCAAAAATATAAGTATTAATTAAATTAATTAACCAAATATTTAATTAAAACAAAATCTTTTTTTTTTTTTTTTGAGGCGACTTTCGAATAATCATAAAATATACTAATTATATACATAATTATGCAAAACATATATATTATCTAAAAATTATAACAAGTGATAAAACTATCTTAAAATGACTTGCAAACTATGTTATTATTAATTAATTAATTACTTCTTTTTTTTGAAATTTTATAAACCTAATTATTTTAAATCGTTTGAAACTGAAAAAGCTCGATGATTAATCTATATCGGGGAGGTCCGAAATTGGGTGTCAACAATAAGTAATTAATATTAAAGACAAAATATGAAAAAATAATTATTAGTATTATTTCTCAAAATATTAAAAGTGACAAGAAACATGGAAAAACTATTTTTGGAATAAGATACGTGTAAAAGTGAACTAAAAGAGTAATAGAATAAACACAAAAGGAAAGAAAAAAAGAAAACAAATAACGATTTGGATTTTGGAAAAAGTTTCCAAAAAATATCAAACCTAAGTAGAATTTAATTAGGAAAAACGTTTCTTTTTCGTAAAACAAACACTTTATGCCTTTAAATAAAATTAATCCAACCCCTAAATTTCTAAAATAATTCCATAATGGAAACAATTTCTCATAATCCTTTTAGAATAGTGACTTTTGCTATTCTATATAACAATTACACTTTAAGCTAAGAAATTACATTCTACATTAGTAAACTTTCTCAATACTTTATACATCTTCTATTTCATCAATTTTTTGTCAATTTTTTTTCTTTTTCGTAGTAATCAAATGGAGGAGAAATCAAATAACAAGGATGCAACAACAATGGATTCTACAAAAAAGTCAAAGTACAATCTGGTTTTACAAATCTTATTACTTGTATTAGCCATAGCTCTGGGTGTCACTCTAGCTTTTTGCGTGTTCTATGTTGATCATGAAGATACTACTATGGTACTTCGCGATCCCAAATTCAAAATAGAAGCAGTGTCATCAACTTCCTTTTCTGTATTGACTCGTTATGTTCATCCTTTGATAATGTACAATCCAGACAATTGGAACCTCACTTTCTCAGTTCAAAATCCTAATAACAATTATGATTTCTATTACAACGATTTCAAGGTTAACATATCCTATACCGACACCCTTCTTTGGAGTGCCAATGTGTTTGATAAACTCCATCAAGATGCAAAAGATCAAAGCTTAATCGATTCAACGTTTGCAGCTTTACCTGAGGCATATGAATATTGGATTGGTACATCTATTGCTGGTGACTTTGTGTCTGGTCAGACTACAAGATTTTCTGTTAGTCTAATTGGGAAAATTCAAATCAGTGATCGTAAATCACCTTCTCACATAAGTTGTCGCGAAGTTGAGGTGTCTTGTGGAGGTTTACGCGTTGAGAATTTACAAGACAGTACAAAAACAGGAGTATTAGTTGTTGATTCTTCAAAAGCTTGTGTTGTTATCTCTCAAGATTCAACATGTTGATTTTTTTTTCTGTTTTTGTAGACAAGTTTATGAATATATATTTTGTTCTGTTCTTTTATCTTCTATTTGCCATGTTTAATTTGTATTTACTCATTAAGTGGCTTCACTGGAATTTCAATACAAAATCAACCACTATTAGTAACTACAAATCAATTTAATTGTTTGTGAAAATTTATAAATAGGATTAGAAGTACATATTTCATATAGTCCATTACTTTGTCTTTTTCTATGGAGTTCAATATTCACAAATTACTAATCCAATTGATACTATATGCCAACTTATTCTATGGAATTCAAAAATAATATTTTGAAAATGGATGTGGATCCATTACTTTGTCTTTTTCTTCAAATTTAGTTAAATTTAACATCAAAACAAAATACATTCAAATATTCAATTTTTAGTCCTGTTACATGATTCTTAACAATGTGCACTAGTTCAAAATCCATAACAATGTTCAGACACATAAAAAAATATTTTAAGAAATATATAAATATTTTCAAACAATATATATATGATTACTAAGACCATCACTTATGTTCATTGCTAAATGAACGTCGATTGGCAATTCATGTATGATATGTTTCAGACTACAAGAATATATTTGATATGATTGAAACAATACACAAGAAATATCAAGGTACTCTTTAATTTGTGCATTTTTTTCTTCCTTTCCACTCGTTGTTAGAGTTGTTTCATGATGTATATCGTTTTGTATCGTATTGTGTTGCACCTTATTGTTGTGTGAATATAGTGTTCAGATAGACTGAATTGTTCGTTTTAGTTTAACATATTTCCTATTTGGTCTAACTATATGTCTGTATCGTATGGTACAATACCATCTATTCAACGACTTTGGCACTAGACGTTTCCAAAATGGGGACTTTTAGGTAAATTCAACATTTTTCGTCCAAGGACTATCTGAAAGAGAATCCAGTACTTCTTGGTCGTGAATATCTAAACTGAATGTTCAAGAATTCGTGTTAAGATAGTTCATACCGTCCATACATAGTGTTTTGATCTAAGATTTCAATTCTTCTGTGTTTCAGCAGAAAGATTTTATCCTGAGCATGAACCATGTCTTCTTCTAAGCAAAAATCTGTCAGGTATATATATGAATCCTTGAATTTGTGGCTAAAGTACTTATATCTTATGATATTTTGTTAATTTATTTCAAAATGCAACACTTTTTTGTACTATTTCTTTTCTATGTTGCTCGAGCTCTTCAAAAGTATTGTCAGGTGTGTGTCAGATCCTCCAAAAGGTGACAACATTTTTGAAGAGTCCGAGCAGCATAGTCATGTGTTTTATCACTAGACTCTAAGTCATGCTCATCTCTGTTCAATCAGATTTCCAAATGACTTTGACATATCAAAATCTGGATCATACAATGTGTCGAAATTCCTCAAAACTATCTCCATCAAGAATCACGAACAAACGTCTAGTTCAAACCTCGAGAAGGTAGAAATAGAGCCAAAAATGAAGGTGTTCCAAAAGAAAAAACTTTCAAGAGTATTTTCAGAGGACTATGATGGGGTGCAATGGAAGATACTAGATCCGCGAGGACGTCCTATAAACATATGGAACAAATGTTTCCTTATTGCTTCTCTAACTTCTCTGTTTGTTGATCCATTGTTCTTCTATTTACCAAGTGTTAACGACGAAATCTGTATGGATGCAAGTTATCCTATGGAGATAGTCCTTACAATCGTTCGATCAGTCATAGATGCATTTTATCTGGTTCAGATTTTAGTTCAGTTTCGAACAGCTTACGTTGCACCTTCCTCTCGTGTTTTTGGAAGAGGTGAGCTAGTCATTGATTCTTCAAAGATTGCTTCAAGGTATCTTCGTAAGGACTTTTTGCTCGACGTCTTGGCTACTCTTCCTCTACCTCAGGTACAAATTATCCCTCTAGTTAAAACTCATTGATGTCTTTTAGGCTTACAAGTTGCATCAAATGCTACTTTGTGTAGCTACATCGATTGTAGGATGGTCAGTTGAACACTCTTCGTCAGAAAATCATACGGTGGTCATATAGATATGTATATCAAATATTGAACACCCTTAGCGAAATTTCTGTTTTCAGGTTTTGATTTGGGCTGCAATTCCATCTCTGAGAGGTTCAAATAGGATTGGTGCAAAACACGCCTTACGCCTAACTATCATTTCTCAGTTCCTCTTGAGGCTATGCCTGATTTTTCCACTTTCATCTCACATTATCAAGACCACTGGTGTGATGGTGGAAGCTGCTTGGGCTGGCGCGGTTTATAACCTCGTGCTCTTCATGTTGGCAAGTCATGTAAGTTATACGCGATGATGTAGGGTGAACTAAAGTTTATTGTTCCAATTTACTATCCACAGTCAAACCTCTAAATAACGACCTCGTTTGTCTGGTTGTTAAAGAGAACACATAATATTACATAACATGAAAAGTCGATTCCAAAAGAAAACTTGGTTGTTAAATTGAAATGTTATTACAGAGAATGAATGTTATAGAGAGGTCTGACTGTTGGCTTATCGATCATTTTGTTTACGATTTTTGTTAAGGTCATGGGATCTTGCTGGTACCTTTTAGCTGTGGAGAGGCAAGAACAGTGTTGGAAGAAGATTTGTGATCAACAGCAACCGTATTGCCAATATTGGTATTTCGACTGCCAGAGGAAGAACGATAACAGTAGAATCGCGTGGTACCAGCGGAGCAATATATCTTCATTATGTGGTCCTAGCAGCAACTTCTTCCAATTTGGAATCTTTAATGATGCACTGACTTATCGCGTTACACAGTCATCGTTCTTGAACAAGTATACGTATTGTTTCTGGTGGGGCTTAAGGAACCTAAGGTAAGGAAATCCAGCTAAACATCTGTTATTTTTCGATTAAATGTTTTAACTTTTTGTGATCTAATTTTTGCAGCTCTATCGGGCAGAATCTCTTGACTACTACTGACATTAATGAGATAAATTTCGCGGTTGTTCTTGCAATTCTTGGATTGTTGCTTTTCGCGTTACTTATTGGGAATATGCAGGTAAGTTATTAGATGATAAAGGGACATAGTTTTCGATCTTAGCCAAATTTCTACTGAAAATGTGTAACTTTTAATACTAGACCTTCCTTCAATCTACTACTATGAGACTCGAAGAATGGAGGATTAGGAGGACGGATACAGAAGAATGGATGCATCATCGTCAACTCCCTCACGATCTAAAGGAGAGGGTTCGGAAATATGATGTGTATCGTTGGGTGACAACAAGAGGTGTTGATGAAGAATCCATCGTTAGAAGCCTTCCTGTTGATCTCAGAAGGGACATCAAACGTCATCTTTGTCTTGATCTAGTTCGTCGAGTGAGTATCATATACTTCTATCAAACTCCCTCTGTCCCAATTTATACGTCTTACTTACCTTTTTGGTATCTCCCAAAAAGAGTGTCTCGTTCTATATTTAGTAAGTTTTTCAGTTCCAACATTCTACGTGACAAGTGTAAGTTGGTCCTGTAGGTACCTTTGTTTGATCAAATGGATGAGTGTATCTTAGATGCAATATGTGAAAGGTTGAAACCACTTCTATACACCACGGGAACTTGCCTAGTTCGCGAAGCTGATCCAGTGAACGAAATGCACTTCATTATAAGAGGACATTTGGATTCCTACACTACTGATGGAGGAAGAACAGGTTTCTTTAACTCGTGTCAGCTCGGTCCATGTGATTTCTGTGGTGAAGAATTACTAACATGGGCACTAGACCCTCGTCCGAGCATCATCCTTCCCTCCTCTACACGTACAGTGACCGTGCTCACTGAAGTAGAAGCGTTTGCATTGGCTGCAGAAGATGTGACCTTTGTGGCATCACAGTTCCGTAAACTGCATAGCAAGCAGTTAAGGCATACATTCAGGTTTTACTCGAACCAATGGAGGACTTGGGCCGCGTGTTTTATACAAGCAGCTTGGTTTCGATACAAGAGAAGGAGAGAGGCTGCTGCGCTTAATAAAGCGAAGCAGAGTCCCCTGGCTGCTCCTCTGCCTACTGAACCACGAGATGAACGAATTAGAAGCGTGTCGTTGGGACAAAAGGCTTCAGAGTTTGCTGTGTATGCTGCAACATTGGCAGCAAGCAACAGAAAAGGTGGAAGCATGAGGGGAGAACTAGAAATTATTAGTTCATTACAAAAACCTGTGGAACCTGATTTTTCGGTTGAGGATAGATGAACGCAAATGCACGAGCCAGGATTTTTAGTTTATGAGTTTTGAACACACTATCAATACATATTGAATGAATTTTTCAATACAAATGTAGGATTTGAGCCAAAGTTACTGAGTTCTACTGAACTCGTAGAGCCAAATCAGACTATGAATACGAAATACACTATTGTTGTATCATAAATGTTAAGTACTAGTTTTCCATTAAGATTGCAATGTAAGTCGATAGTATTGATCTAGCATATAAGTTCGTTTCTACCTCTCTTGGAGCTATAAACAATGAAGGTGGTCAGTTGAACATTTTTTCACTAAAAGATTATATGATAGTGTATATTTTGATCCTATTGGTAAATTAGTTGGCCGAACGATATATATTTGTAACTTCAAGATTCAATTTTTACGCGTATAAGCAAACATATACTAGTTAATTACTTAACATAGCTATAGTTTCCCTTAATTACAATTCACGACCTACTCTTAGCTATAATTACGCGGCTCAACCTTTTAGTTTTGTATAATCCGCAAGTTTGTATAATTCGAAATTTGTATAATATAATTTGTATTACTTTTGTATAATTTGGAATTTGTATAATATAATTTGTGTAACTGTTTACACTTATGATGTTTGTAATTGTATAAATTCGTTATTTCGAGTTTATACAAAAATAACTGAATTGTACAAATGTACCTGCGAATTATACAAATCCACGAATTATACAAACGAGGCAGCTTAAGTTGTAGCTACAACCCGTAAATATGCAAACTATAGCTATGAAACATAATTAAGTTTATTTTAGTGGCTATTTGCGAAAATTCCTCATATAATTGATGGGTTTTATTAGATAAACAACTGGAGCTGGACTGGGATATAGAAGGCCCAAACTCAAGAATCTGGCCTGAATAACCATATTGTGGCCCAGTTCATGTTGAATAAAGACATTTGGGCTCTTTAATCAAGAATGAAATTATATGTTTTGGCTAATTTAATTTGAGAATGAGAAAATAAAACTTGAAGTACATATTAACCGTGAATTCAGTTTAATGAGAATATGACCCTACATAGGAAGGCATGTGGATCGTATATTAAAGTAAAAGAGCAGTAGGTAGCCGAGTCATGTTGCCGCACTTGTATGTGGGAGAGGTAGGGGGCTAGTCTCCTCTTCTCAGAAGTTAATTATGTAGTGCCTTTCTCTTCACTTTTACTACTCTTTGTTCATTTTGTTATTTTGTTATCGTTATTTTTCATTCAATAGATTATGTTTTGATTACACTACTTTTGAGTTGAGAGTCTATAAAAATCAACCTCTTTACCCCACAAAAATAGCGGTAAACTTTGCATATATCTACGTCAGGTGTAGCGGACAGTGTGGGATTACACTAGGTATCCAGTTGGTGTTGTTTACATATTAACCATGGAGTTCATGGGAGTTCTCCAATATTTTTCCAAACAGAAAGAAAATGAACAAGGCAAAAGTATAGAGGATTAATGATGGATTTAAGATAATATACACTCATGGAGTGAAAAAAAAAATTCGATATCATCAGTATAATTCAATTGACCATATCAAGTTAATTAATAATTATTTTATTCTTCAGGTACTATATATATCAAATTTACAACAACAATTATACTCAGTGTAATTTCATAAGTAAGGTATGAGAAGGATTGTGTATAGAGAGACCTTATTCCTATCCTGTACTGATAGATAGGTTATTTTTGATAAATTCTTTTAACTTTAAAAAGCATAAACACAAACATTAATTATGGAAACTACTATATCAAATTTGTTATTTAAAATAATTCTATTACACTATGCTTGCATACTTAATTAACATGTTGGTACCAATTGAGAAGTCGGTTAGCTACTAATTAAGTTGACTAGAAATTAAAGGAATCATTAAGATTCTTTTACCCCACCCCAAATGACTTTTGTAAGTGGAATTTGGCATCATCAATATTAAAGATCTCGGCTTTAAACTTTACGTATAGATTCGTCTTTGATAGGGACAAAGTGAAACTTTTCGTCCCCCAAGTGAGACTTTCTGTCGTCTTTGATAGAGAGCGTTGCCCTCAATATGAGACTTTTCAATACGAATTTATATTAATCATGCATCAAAGTGAATATCAAACGTCAAACGAAAAATCTAAAAAAAAAAAGTGGAATTTGACAGTTAATACCGTTAGGATGTCAAATAAAGTTATTAATGCCTTATTCCTCCCAATAAAGTCGACCAAAAGCAGACCACTTATTTGTCTTTATCAAAATATCAATTATTCTCATTAATTACTTTGTAAATATCATTGCTATTTCTATATTGTAATTACGGATAAAATTACAGAAAAAAATGTTTATCATCATTATTATACATATTTTTTGTTTGTATTTTGTCATGAGGGTAAGTTCTATACATATTCATTATAAAAAAATATTTACTAGAAAATTTAATACTAATTAATATTGATTGGATACCACAAATAAATGGCGAGAAACAATATTAAATATATATATAGTTAGACATGTATAACTTAATTAAATCTCACCTATCCATAAATTGTAAGCACTATATAGTTAATGAGTTTAAATTATATATAACATACATTGTTTAGCATAATATCTTCATATAACTTAAAAGATATTTATTTGTAGGTAATGTTTATTAAAATTTGAAAATAAGAAAGGATTCCATAGGAAACAATAAAACCATGCACGTTTTTTTGGTCTAAAATGGCGGCCATCTATGCATGCCTATGAAAGCTATTTATCAAGAAACATGAAACCAATAAGTTTGCTTCCTGTCAGGTCCGAGTCAAATTTAAATTTAGTTAGACTTTAATATAAATATCGAATATCGAATAAAAAATCCAAAAATTAATAATAAAAAATAATTACTTCCTTTAACTTACTTTTTTTCATTTTAAAATTGAAATCAAGTAGTTTTTTTCTTTTAACATTTCCTTCATTATATATTCAGATTAATTTTATAAATAGTTATATTAAACTATAAAATAATTGATAATATCCGACTTTTAATATCGAATCAGAATATATTAGAATAAAAATAAAGTATTAATATAACAAAACGATCACAACGGTTTAAATTATAACCTTTCGATACACTAACATATTTTCTTTTTATTTGCTTAAATTGTCACATTAGCACTTCCCTTAAATTGTCGATTCACATCGCTTAATTATGTATCTTCAATCACCTAAAAATATTTAGTAGTGAAAGATTACTTGGGTTGAAATATCTTTGATCAAAATGGATTAAATTATAGTATGTCATTAGCAATTTGCTCAATTCTAATCAATTTGTTTTTGTACTTCTTATATTATTCGGTTAATTAACTAATAAAAGTTCTTTTATTTTTATTATAATTATATATAATACAATAATTTTTTAAATATTTTAACAAGATTTCTTACGAATCAGTTAAATTTTATCTTTTTTTATAAAAATCCAAAATAACTCAAAAAGAAAACCAGTGAGAAAATAGTCAAAGTGGGACTTCTTTGAACTTGACTAATGTAACAAAGCTTAACCACCGAAAGAGTTCTCTCTTTGCCATATAGAAACTCATTTTACACATATATTTTTTTTGTTTGTTTTTATTCTACATTTTCAAGAAAATAATAAAATAAAATAAAATAAATATAAATATAATATTTAAAGGAAAAAGAAGAAGAAGAAGAAGAAGAAAAGGCAAATAAAAGTTGGTCTAACTTAATAAAGGGGTCCATAATTGTTTGCAACTTCATTAATGTTGTTCCCCTTTTATGTCTCAAACCTCATGAGCTTGTCCACTTAATTGTCATCATATTTTATTTTATTTTTAAAATTATACTAAAAAATCTCACTTCCTTTTTCATGGGATTTTGTGTCATATTTGTACTTTATATTATTTTTTATAAATAAAAAAATCAATTTTAAATTGGTGTTTTGATCAATCAAAGCATGCATAAAGTTTTTAAAGCAAGGTGCTTATTATGATATATTTTGCATGGCTGACCAACATCTCATTTTTTTCAAAAAGAAAAAGATTCATAACTAACTAATATGACACCTTGAAGTATTTTAAGGATCATCCTTTTCTTTTTAAACTTTCAACCGACTTTTCTACGATTACATCAACATATTCAACGTAATTTCATAAGCCTAATCTGAAAAGGATGAGATATATGCATGTTTTATTTCCATATTGTATTATGAGATAGAGAGATTATTTTCAATAATCTTCAACTCATATGAATTAGTCATTCCAAACACTAGTTTATCAATGTATTTTTGCTAATTAATATGGTATATATCTAAAATTTACAAAACAATCCTATTAATTCAGATTCACGTAGGGCAAAACTCATTTGAGGGGAAACGTTTTTTTTCTAAAAAGAAAATGTTGCAGCACTAATGAGTAAATGGAAGATGGTAATTAAAAACTAAATAAAAGAAAGGTGGTATCAGTATGAAATGGTGCTTTTCATTTTAACTTAAATAAGATGATTTATAATCACATAAAATCTACTTTTTATTTAAACTATATAATTTTATCTTAAAACATTTCATATGTTGAAAAGAACATATATGTAGGCAAACATTCCAAAAATATATTAAGAAAAATAAAAGGACTGTATTATTCATCAGACACATCATGTTATAATTACTAGTTAAGTTATATTTTCACAATACAATTTAATCCTTGATTATTACAACAAAAAAGCCAATAAATATGTTTAAAATAATATTAAACTATAACATTCAAATCCATCTTGACCAAACATAGTATAGTAGTTAGTTGATGCTTAGTCTCTTATTCTGCAATAATATGTTATTATTGTCTGTAATTGCTTCATTTGTTTTGTATCTTGTTATTTTTTCTTACAATTCTACTTCGAAAACTCTTCTTTTGAACCAAAAATTTATCAAAAACAGTTTCTCTACGGCTATACTCCACAAAAATAAGAATAAAGTCTATATACATTGGAATTACATTGAATTTGTTGTTGTTATTATATTTCTTGACCAAACAATTGCACTAGTACTAACCTTCCTATAGGTTTAATAATAATAATAATAATAATAGTAAATACATCTTCCACTATTAATATGATGGCAACTCACTCTTTAATTTCCTACTAATTTGAATAAATAAATCAGTCAAAACAAGAAAAGTAACTTTAATTATTCCCACTAAACTAGTATTGAAAAAACAGGAATTATTATCAAACATGATCATGATTGGTTATCTACTACCTTAAGTCATTACATCTTGCTTAAAATTAACCATTTGTTTCTCTCTTTTTATCTTTAAGTCAAAGATAATCAAGGTTTAAAAGTTGTAAGGGGAATCATTATAGTCACAACTTAGACTTCTTTAACATGATTCAAACACTACTAGCTATAGTTGAAGCCAATGCCTATTAACAATAAAATAAAGAACCTAAGTTATATATATTATCAGTACACAAGTAATTTTTGTATATCATTGATCAGATCATTTTTATCTGTTATAACATATAACTTATCGTAATTTCAAGATTACATATCTTACATTTCAAGTAAGCTTATCTATAAATATCTTTTCAACTACCTAATTAATTAATAGAGTGAAAAATATATCTTAAACTGACGGCTTATATATAATTTACACTCTAAGAATAAAATTTTAAAAAAATGAACGTTAACCTATTTTGAAAGCAAACATGCTAGCCATGCACTCATATAAGTCTTACTTAATAATCATTACCCAATGAAAGCACTCTAAAGTTTAGGCTTTTTTAATTTTTCCAAAGTTGAACCTTCTTAGGTCAAAAAAAAATATTGTCTCACTTTAATTTGCACTTTATTTAATTGGTCTACATATATCACATGTTAAAAGAAAATGTTCTTTCCACAATTTTTGGATAATTTGTAGTCCAGTCAAACATTCACCTTAGAACAAATAGTTTCAAAACTAATTTGCTTCTATTTCCAAGATAATGGAACCACAAGTATATCAAGAACCTACCACTCCCTTCGTTCACTTTTATTAGTCTATTTTGAACTTAGCTAATTAATAAATATATTGTTATAATATTATGCAAGAAATGTATTTAACTTGCCTCCTTCGAAACACAATGATACATTTCAAGGGGTTACGTTAAACTCATTTTGTTATACTATTTAAGCTATATACATCATTACTGTAGAATTTTGTAACAAATGTTTTGTTTTATTTTAAAAATTATAAATCCTATAATATTCTAATGAGTCTACCTATAAATATTATTTGATTGGCTAGTCATAAATATAAGTATATTATAATGAGTCTACCTATAAATATTATTTGATTAACTAGTCATAAATATAAGTATTCACATATTTTTTTTCTTTTCTTCTACTATTGCTTTGAGACAAAGGAAAACAAAAAGTGGAAAAGTTAAAAGGAGCTTAAACCCAATGTAGGAAAAAACTTAAACATTTTGGCAGCCTCTTCTTTGACCATATTCAAATATAAAGCTGCATATAATTGAGCAAAAGCATGAATAAGTCAATCATATAAAAGTTAGCGAAGTGAAACCATATCTTGAAAATTCTCATTGAACGAAAAGTACGAAATAAATCAGATATTATTCCCCTTCCTCGATCCATAGATATATATACTAGTATACAATGTTTAAATCAATAGAAAATCTTTTCTTCTATATGAATTAATTATTCCATTTTAAATCCTCCTCGATACATTGAGTGGCAACGTTTGTCCTTTCACATATGCAGACGGGCCTCATCCACACACATGAGTTCGACCTTAAAACATTGGGCTCTATCGAGTTCACAAGTTGTGATTTCTGTGAAAAAAAATGATAGTTACGTGATCATTTGCGAAATTTATGTGAAAAAAGTGTGTGTCATCATGTTGATTAATGAAGGTAGTCTTGTCAACGTGGAATATTCTAAAAAACTCATAAATGTTGTTTTACTAACTTAACAAATATGGTCAATAAAGCATTGGCATGTTCCTTCCCCAACCGATCGATGGGCACAATCCCTTCAAGTTAGGCTTTACAATTATTATTTTTCTTTTACAATCATTAAACAAAAAAAATTAAAAATTTATATTATCTTTTTGTTTTTGTTTTTTACTTGTGTCTGATTTGGACGTACATGACTAATTCAAATTCATGTGTAAGGCTTATTAAAGAATTAATGCTTTTTATCAAGATTTTTTTCATTCCAAATGCTTGATCGAACTTTGTTTGAAGATTGAAGAGTTCTATTCATTTCACCGCAACCTTTTATAGTGAGTCGAATTGTATTTTCGATTTACTTTAGGCAAACGGTAGCCCATTTAAAGGAAGAAGTAGTTCTCCGATCCCTACTAATTGTTTCCTAGGGATAACTTAGGTTTGAGTTTTTGGTAATGAATTTTTGGTAAGAAGCGATGGAACCTAAATTTGTAATTGGATTCCAAAAGCAGATATCGAACCTCGAGTGAAAAATAAAAAGTTAAAGCTCTTCATAGAGTACATATGCTGTTATTTTCCACTTATTTTTAAAAATATAAAAAGTACAAACAGCCCAACAACTCTGTGCAATTGCAATTGTCAATCTTTTTAAAACTAATTCTTATTTGTACATTTGAATTTTCTTTATTATAAACATACAAACACCTTGTTTTCTATTATTATAAAAAAATTTACTTAAAAAAATTATGTCTTCGTATCTTGTTTCAAATTATTTATCCTAATTTTTTTTCAATTCATATATTCAATTATTTTAATTTTAAGATCACAAAATTAAAAAATATGTTGATATATTTGACATATGTTTTTTGTTTATAACTATAAAATTTAAAAAAAGAAGTTATTTTTTTAAATTCTATATTAAATTATAAAAAGACAAATAAATTAAAAGGATGATGTGAGATATTTATGAGGGAGGATGTGAAAATGAATCAAGATTGGGCTAATAGTTGAAAAATGAAATAACCTACGATGAACCTACGTATAGGGGGAGACAAAACGTTACTTTTTTATACTCAAAATCTTTCATTAAATGCTTTAAATATTAGAATAAAAATTATGAGCAACGGATAATGTTCATGTTAAATAACAAAAAAAAATTGTTGCTAATTATTTAGCATCATATAAAAATGCTACGAGTAAGATATGCAATTTCAAAAAGTAGAATATTCTATTTGATAACTAAAATATGTTGTGAAGTTTTATTAGACTTTTGACTTGAAAGGTGCAATACGCAATTTTTATTTTGGAAATGTGCAATAAAAAATTATACAAAGACTAAAAGTAATAAATTTGGTTTGAAAAATAAGCAAAACAAATCACGAGAATTTTGTTAGTTATACTTATCCAGAATAGTTGATAATTTTGGTCACGGAAATTTTGAGGGTCATTATCAAGTTTTTATAGAAAGTAGAGTTTGACTTTTACGTAACCGATTTATTTTTGAGAAAATTTTAGGTTTAGAAAATATAAAAATCAACATAAAATCATATTTGTATGTTATATTTATAGTTTGTATAATTGCGTTTCATAGCAAATTTTATGTTTGCTATGGAACATCAGATTTGTATAAAATCGATGACATCCTCTCATTTGTATAAATCGTTGTCAACCTCTCATTTGTATAAATCGCTGACAACCTCTGGTTTGTATAAAGAGCAACTTTCACATATAGCAAACATAAAAATCATATTTGTATGTTATAGCTATAGTTTGCATATTGCGCTCCATAACAAATTTTATGTTTGTTATGGAACTTTTGATTTGTATAATTCGCTAGATACATCCAATTTTATACAAAATTGTTTAGTTTTGTATAAATTCATTTATACATTGTAATTTGTATAATTATAAGTGTATATGACGAAAATATATGTATTTGTATATACACTTTTCTCTCACTTTATACAAACACAAACACATTTTTATACATTTATATACCGAATGGGTAATTGTATACCGAAAATGACTAATTGTATACCGAACCAAATGACAAAAAAATGGAATGTTTGCTGCGAATTACAAATAAAATAAACTATGGCTATATCAAGGAAAAAATGAATATTTATTATTATTTCCAATTCAGAGACAATAGTCTGAAGCATAATTTTATCTATTTGACATGATAATCTTTTAAGGCCTGTGGTTCAATTAGCTTTACACCAAAATTGCCTCTATCACACATTTATTCCAATTCTCACAAAATGTACTTTTTTCTTTCTTATTTCCACCTACCTCTTTTACATGGATTTTAATCCCTTACAAATTTTTAAAATGGAAACTTATTGTTAGGGAGCTAGATGTGGCAAAAGCGAAAGATCTTGTAATATAATTTGAATGGAGTCTGATCGTCGAACTAATCCTGACCTCCCTAAATGTATTTGATAAAGACTTTTCGCCTATTTAATAATGAAAAAATAATTCTTAATCTTTGAGCACATTGGTGTGTAGACTTTTGTTCCGAATCGAGAAAAAGTACTCAAGCATAGTGAAAGGATATACCTAACCATAACACGAAGTTCAATCGAGACTGAAGAGATGTTTACTAGAAGCCTTTTCTCTTCTTTCTTAGAATTTTCAAAGCTTGTCATCCTTTCCCTTATATTTTTTTATTTTTTGGGTGATATTCATATTTGTAATTATCTCCCATCTTGGTGGTTTAATTAGTCGAAATAAAATAAAACTTGTTAAATCTTAATTTACTTGTCTTTAATATATATTTTTCTTACAAATTTTATCCCTAACTATAATGTTGATTTTTCACGTAAACAAATGGATATAGTGATTAATTTAATTCTTGAGCCATCAAAATAATTGCCATTCGTTAATAATGAAAACCTGCCGACTATTTCACCTTTTTATTTATTTATTTTTACTTTTTATTTTTCCTCTTTAATTTCCTTCTGACTTTTCAATGAGAGCTAATAATGTAAATAATTTTAAGAAAATATATAATCTAAAAAATTGTACACCACAAAATTGCAAATTGTGACGGTGCCAATTTATATTTATATAAAAGTAAAAATTTAAATTACCCCAATCAATTAAAAGTCACTTTATACTCCACCAATTGACAGTTTGGTTTTATTATCATTTTTGTCTTCTTATTTATGTTGCCATCCTTTCCTCTTCCACCCCCCCCCCCCCATATTCTTTTTCATTTAAAATAGAGAAAAATGACAAATATATACTCCTGAGCTATCATAAATGGTATGCAAATACCCCATCATACTTTTTGGGATATTGGTGCCCTACCGTTCAAAAACTAGAGCATATATGCCCTTCACTCTAACAGAAGACTAAATAGTGACACGTGGCACAATCTTATTCGTCGATCCAATATTTAATAAATATCGAATCGGTGGATGAGATTATGACACGTGGATATCCGTTAGTATAACCTATAAAGGATATATATGCTCTAGTTTTTGGACGACAGGGGCACCAATGTCTCAAAAGTATGACGAAGGGTATCTGCATACCATTTATGATAGTTCGGGGATATATTTATCCTTTTTTCCTTTAAAATAAATATTTTTTTTGCCTTTTATATTTAATTTGAAATAAGTAGTAAAAATTTAAACAAATAAAAAAGTATTAAATTTATTTTTATCAAATATTTCGTTCGTTCGTTCACTTTTACTGATTTGTTGTTTATACATTGAATAAATGAATATACATATATTGCGATAAAATGATATGTATTTTTTTATCACTAAATCAGAAGTTTTGAAAGTTCGATAGAATATACTTTAGTATTTCTTATGTGACTTTGAATTAGTCGAGTCGAGTGTTTGCCACCAATTACAATACAGACCATAATACACACAATACTTGAGTGAAAAAAAAAATACACACAAAAACATGCTAATTATAATACCCCGCGTGCAAGCATGCACTCATTTTTTTTATGTGTGTATATCCAACATCCCACTAAACATATATAAGTAATTATATTTTGATAATCTCTATACTTTATAATTTTTTTTTTTTGTAGTTTCAAAAGAGTGGACTGTAAGTAATCAGACACAAAACAGAGATGAAAAAATAAATAAAAAATAAGACAGATAGGCCAACCTAGGGATTGAGGAATTTTTTTCCTTCCAAAATAATTTAATTGAAATATGAGTTATTAGACTAATTATTTCCTCCGTTCTTATTTACATGTGTCGACCTACAAACATATTTAAATATGAGTTATCACAGGCATGGTCCCCTGTTCCTCCCATCCTGACACCAACATAAATGACTAAATTTTTTATTTTTTGTAATTATATTTAATTGTTTGATATTCGAAATTCACTTGCTTGATCGATTAATCAAGATTCTTAATAAGAGTTAAAATCCAGGGGTGGCTCAACGCCTTTAAAGATGAAGCATATGCCTTAGGCCCCCAAAATTGAAGGGCCTAATTTTTTTAGTAATAATAAAATTATCTTAAGCTTTTTTTTAACAAAAAAATAAATAAAGAATGTTTTAATTTGTTTCGAAATATTAAAGAATATTTTTTTTATGGATCAATTTTTAAATTTAACTTGCACATGATATGTTTAAGACCACAAGATTAAAAAATATATTTTGGTATATATATATCTTTAGCTTAAGATCATAAAAAAATAAAACTTTTTTTTATTAAAGAAAGAAATAACTTGAATCTCAGATATAGAAAAATAATTAAAATTTAGGCCTTCAACTTATTTTTGGCTTTAGGCCACTAATTATCTTGAGCCGCCACTGTTAAAATCGTGTCACAATATATATATAACGAGAAGTTTTTTTCTAGCAGAAGTTAGATTCGTGTTATCTACCTTCATAAAGAGAAAATGTTGATCAGAGATAACATGTAGAGTCCAATTTCTTATCGTTTAAAATATGTACATTGACACAACTTAGAATTATTTGTATTAGGGTCATAACTACTTGATCGATCTTGACCTATTTTTACTCTTGATGAAATAATTTAGATGCACCCCAGCAAATCCAAACACTATATTCATGGGTTTGGGACAACATGGTAAGCCAAGTGACATGGGAGGAGGGAAATAAAAATTGAAATGTTTCCTATTAATAGAGCAAGTGTGTCTAATGAAGTAGGGTGGATTAGGGTACAAGCCTGATACACCAATACCCAATTGTTTTAATTTGTTTATTCAATAATAATAAATAATAATAATAATCTTTTAATTTATTTAATTTGCACAATGCTCAATGAGTATTAGTGTTACTCCATCTGAATTTTTCACATATATTTGCCCATACAATGTGTTGTAACTTGTGAATGGTAGTAAGCATGCTAGTACTTGATTATTTTTTTAATTGTTTAGTCCAAGAGAGAAAATAAATTAAAAGAGAAAATAATTGTTTTGTAATGTCCATTTAGAACCTTTTTGCAGTTGAAAAGGTGTTAATCTTTTTCAAAGTTGCATGAGAAAAAGGCAAAAATAAAAAATAAAACTAGATTAAGAAAAGTTTCAATATAGTACTGTTTATTTCAGAAAGGTAGAATATTTTATTTGTATTATGCTTATGGGGTTCATGTTGTTTATTTTCTTTTAAGTGATGAAGTTCTTTTAATTTTTTTCATCAATTTGAGGTTCTTTTTGTTTCTATTTTTGAGAATGGAATCTCCAAGAATATAGGAAAATGAGTGGAAAGATGAATTATTGATATGTGAACTTGTGAAATTATCATTAATCCATTGTTCATAAGGAAAATATAAAATTATATATAATTAATTAGAGGCCTCTCCATTAAAAATTTTTGTTAAGAGTGTTCAAAATTTAATAAATAAAATATTTATAATATTTTTTATACAGATGATATAAATTTTCGATAAAGAATATTCCATTGATCAAATAGCCTTCATTATATTTGATTACCCTAATTTTATGAATCTAATGTTCTCATATTCAAGTAAATCCCCCCCCCCCCC
>NW_006239101.1:67275-80985 GCF_000226075.1 Solanum tuberosum | reverse complement strand
AACAGCCCCCCCCCCCCCTACCCCCCTAAATTTCTACCTTCTTCATTTGACTACTTATGCAAAGAAAATAAACATAATGTGTCAATAATCTCAAATATAGATTTCGGGGTCGAGTCTCTAAAAATTTTATTGGGAGCATACTCCTTAAGTATGAGCTATGTAATTTGCGATTTCAAATTTAGTTGTACCTCTATATACGAATAGAAAACATTTTAAAAAAAGTCATTAGTCCATTTTTCATAAGGAAAATGTAAAATTATGTATCATTAATTAGTGGTATCCACATAAAAAAAGTCATTAAGAGTGTTCAAAATTTTATAAATAAAATATTATATAAACAACATAAATTCTCCATAAAGAATATTCGACTATCGATACCCTTCATTTTATGTAACTATGCTAATTTTATTAATCTATTGTTCTTATATTTTAATGTCCCCACTAAATTTCTGCCTTCTTCTTTTAACTACTTATGCAAAGAAAATAAACATAATGTGTCATAATAAATACTCCATAATTTCAAATATAGATTCCGGGTTCGAGTATGATCTTGTTGGAAGCGTACTCCTCAAGTATGAGCTATGTAATTTGCGAATTCGAATTTAGTTGAACCTCTAATACGAATATCAAATATACGTATAGAAAACATTAAAAAAAGCCTTCAAATACAAATTATCTAAAACATAAAATTGGATCAACAACATATTAGTGGATTCACATGAATTCAACAAACTTTTGTTCAGACTCTATATATATGAACAAAACAATTATATATTTATATATTTTATTATTATGATTACTATTTATGAACTTCAATTATTATAGTTACTATATATTAACTTAAATTATTATAAAAACCTATAAAATTCTAACCTTTAAAAAAGATGGATAGAAGGATTTGGAAAAAGTTGATGTGGATTGTGGAGTGAACATCATGGGTGAGGAGAGAAGGTATGGACCCTTTGGCCCTAACTAGAAGGAAGTAAGAAAACACCAAGTACAAACTATTGCTATCTTACCAATAATTCTACAAATGAAATTATTATTCCCTGATTTACTTCTCAATTTTTGATTTGACACATCTATTAAGAAAATAATGATTGCTATATTGAGTTTATCATTTTACTTTTTTTTAAACATGTATTAATTATGGAGAGTTTAGTTATTCACGTATATAGTTTTTTCAACTTCTATTATGCATAAAATAATCTAGAAACCTGAATAACTAATACAATTTACTAATTTTGTACATGAATAGTTTACTTTCTAACTAGCTACCAAACATGATATTACTTATACAAGATTTAATATTTATCTAACTCACCTCCAAACCAGCTTCTCCATAGCTCACATAACTAAAAGTTCATATCCATCTCCACCCCATAGCTAGTTTTAGTCCTAATATTATTACAAATAAATAAAAATTACTGAATTCGTCCAAAATCATACCTAATATTGTAACTTCACCCCTAGACTCCACACGAGAACATGAATTCAAATTAATCGAGAAAAATGAATTAAGGTGGTCCACACGTGCCTAGAGAGCACAAAGCACAAGCGTGCTAAGTGATAGTCACGTGCCATACTCCCCCAATACATGTATAGAGAAAATCACATATTGTATTGAGCAATGGAGAGTTTTTTTTTTTTTTTTTTAAAATTAATAATTTAGCAATTTTTGTTATTTTTGTTTTAGTGTGGTCAAGCTAAAGGGTGTATAGGTATTATTCATTATTATTCTATGTCACACGTATATATGTGAAAGACCCTATTGGTCTCTTTTGGCCCTCTATATATATTGCTCTCTCAGAGTGAGTAATTTGTAAGAATAGAGCTAAAAAGTTTGTAACTTTGTAACTTTGAGTTTTGTTTTACAAGGGGAAGGGGAAAAAAAGGGGGTCTTTTTGAAGGAATAGTGTTTAGTACTAGAAAAAAGTTGAGAACTTTTTAAGAAAAATGGAGATGGGGAGTGATGTGATGGTGTCAAAATTCAAGAGGATTTGTGTGTTTTGTGGGAGTAGTCAAGGGAAGAAGAGTAGCTATCAAGATGCTGCTATTGAGCTAGGAAAAGAATTGGTATTTCTTTTTCTTAAGTCAAAAATGGAACTTCCCATTTTGTTTTCTTGATTTTTAGCTTTGGTTTCTTGGAATACTAGGATGTTGTAGTTTCTGACCTTTTTTTTTTGGGTTTTTGGGTAAAATGTTTTTTTTTTTTGCTTTTTGCTCATTTGGGGGTCAGTGTTTGTACACTCTTGGTATGTAAAAATGTATTTGGATTTTAGGATATTTGGGTCCAAATCTTTTCATGCAAAATGTGATGTTTCTTTGAGTTTTTTTCCAACAGAAAGTCCTGCATGCAATTCTTCTATCTATGTAGTTAGTGTGTGTGTATGTAGTCATGTTATCTGCTTTACATTTTCGTAAAATCAATGTTTCCTGTTATTTTCATATACAGAGGTTTTGCATCTATTCCCCCCCACCCCCTTATTGTACAAACTCTTGCATTTATGCCTCATCATCATCTTGATATATGCTAATTAAATATACTACTTTAACAAGTATATTTGGTTTTTGGGGCATGTTATTTTCCATTTTGAATGTACTAAAAGTTTCTTGTTTCTTCATATTGAAGGTCTCAAGGAACATTGATTTGGTCTATGGAGGAGGTAGTATAGGCCTAATGGGATTGGTTTCACAAGCTGTTCATGATGGTGGTAGGCATGTTATTGGGTGAGAAACAAAGAAGAAAAAGATACCTTTATATGCTCTAATCACTCTGCTCTTAAATTAATGATAAAATATTAGTACTTTTTTAACATGAGGAATTTAGTTAATCCTCTTAATTATCACTAACTCCTACTCTATGTTTTGTCATGTTATTGTCTGGCTGCAGAGTAATTCCCAAGACACTCATGCCTAGAGAGGTATGTCTGTTGTTTTCTTGACAAGTCTTAGGCCTTTCTTGATTTATATTATATTACTTAAAAAATAAGAACCTTCAATAGTATATTCTCATGTGTTTATGAGTTGAGACTTTGAGTTAGTTTCTTGTTAACACTAGTTTTGTCATAAATATTGATGTTTGTGCTTTCATTTTCTTCTAATTGCTTTCTGGGGTTCTGAAGGAACTGTTTATTTCTTTGGTCCTTATTGGCCTTATCCATATATCCCCATAGTACTTTGGCATCTGGCTTTTTGTTTGATTTCCCCTTTTATGAGTAGCATGCTTTATTCACTCTGTTGCTGCTGTTTAGTTCTTGTATTTTTCTTTCTTGGCTGCTAGTGAGTATCTGTACATGCTATGTTGCTCGGACTCTTCAAAAGTAGTGCATTTTTGGAGTTATCCTACACGACAGTTGCAGCAACAATTTTGGAGAGTCGGAGCAACTTAGTGTACATGTACATGTATATAGTGTTTAGTTTTGTTTGTGTGTATATGTTTGGTGACTTTTCTACTATTTCAAAATGAAGAGTTTTGGGTGGATTTAACTCTTTCTGAAATGCTCATCATTGCTTCAGTGCATTAATAAGGCCACTACACTCCATCAAGAACCTGTTTCTTCTCTGACCCTTTAACCCCCACCACCCCTTTTTTTTCTTCATTTCTCCCAAGAAGAAGGGCACATATTTCAAGAAGTTCAAAAAAAAAATGAATTCATATTTTATCCTTTTTGCACAGTTAACTGGTGAAACAGTAGGGGAAGTGAAGGCAGTTGCAGGTATGCATCAAAGGAAAGCAGAAATGGCTAGGCACTCTGATGCTTTTATTGCCTTACCAGGTTGGTATAAGCACTATCAGTGCAAGTCTAAATTTCACCCTTTGCACTCAAATTCACAGGCAAAATGCTTATATAAAAAGGACATCAGGTGCTTTTAGTTTGCTAATTTGGGCATAAATTCACCATACATCTTGTCTGCTTTGTTCATTTGTGAGTTATTGTAGTCATATTTTAGCTTAGTGTTCCTCACATTTCCACAATAACTTTTAAGAGAAGTAACATCTAATATGCATCAGTTCTTTCAATGACTTTGTTTTAATTTGTTTGTCGTATGATTTTGATTTAACATGGAGTTTAACAAAGTAAAAGAAACTTTTTAATCTTGTGGCTTAAACATGTCACGCGGAAAATTAGAATTAAAGAGTTGACAAAAAAGAAAAAGACATTCATTTTTAAACAAGACAAAAGTAGTAAGACAAACAAATTAAAACGGAGAGAGTATCACTTTTAGATTTTTCAAGATTTCTATGGATATAAGTCCCAAGACAAGTTATAGGTTTGCTCTGCCAAGAGGTGGAGCTAGATTTTAAGCTTATGGGTTAAGGAACTGTTTCCTCTTGGTAAATGAGGGACAATGTTGCTTGAAGTCTCCATAAATTTGCGGCACTTACGGTGTATCCAACACACCTCCGTCGACATTTTTGGAGAGTCCGAGCTATATGAAATGTTATAGAGTATTCAATAAGGCAGAGGATAAAGTGAAATACAGAAGAATGTGAATTCCTGAAAGCTACTGTATGAAAAGATAAAAAGAATCAGTTGAATTACAGGTTCTTTGGTTTGATGTTTCTCACAATCCCCAAAGACTCATGATTAGAGAAGCCTATATAGTTCAACCCCCTAGTTGTTGACCAATCAACATCTTGCACTGAAAATTAAGACCTGTTTTTTCACTACTTAAAATATTACTAAACTGGTTCTGTGATTTATTCTTTTTCCTTAAATGTTCACTGCCCTCCTGCAAGAATCTTCCTCCATCTCACTGAGAGAGAAGAAAGGAGAAAACTGTCACACTTTCACAAAATTGTAAATGCCAACTAGCTGCTGTACCTAACAAGGCATCATGCTCACTCTATTCAAGGAATTCTAATTGTCCAAAATATTCAACTAGTCATATACTTGTTCTGGCTGCATGTAAATAATTTTTTTTTTTCAGTGACATTATATAGCCTGAGAACTTAGCAGAGGATCAAGCCATCCTATTTGCTGAAGGATGAGGCCAAAATAAATGCCAAATACTTGGGCACAGCTAGTTTTCTGGCTCTACTGTTCAGGCAACAGAGTCAGTTTGAGAAAGTTGTGGGAAATAATTACTCCCTCCGTTTCAATTTTTTTTGTCTTTTTTTGTTTTTATTCCATTTAAAAAGAACGGCTCTTTCCCCACTCTCTAATTCTAACTTTCCACATGACATGTGTGTTTTGGTACTTTCTACTTATGTTTAAGACCTCATGATTCTTAAACTTCGTGTCTAGTCAAAACCAACAAACAAATTGAAACGGAGGACGTATTAACTGGAATTTCACCTTCTTTGCTATTTGATTTAACCAACCAAAGTTGTTTGGCATTTACATGTAATTAGATTGTTTTGGAATTCAAACAGTGAATAAGCTTTTCATTGCATCCAGGTGGTTATGGCACACTTGAGGAGCTACTTGAAGTAATTACCTGGGCGCAACTTGGCATCCACGATAAGCCGGTATATATATATAATGATATGTGTAACTTTTTTGTTTGTCTACTTTCTAGCTTGACAAATTCAGAACTTAAAAGCTATATGCATTGTACAATTTTGCAGGTAGGATTGCTGAATGTGGATGGATATTACAATTCATTATTGTCATTTATTGACAAAGCTGTGGAGGAAGGCTTCATCAGTCCCAATGCTCGCCAAATCATCGTATCTGCACCAACAGCAACGGAGCTGGTCGAGAAACTGGAGGTAACATCTTATAAGAGACAACCACAATGGTCATTCTTGATGAAAATTTTCTATCTCCTGAACTTCTCTATCTAACTATTTTTTTCTTTCTTGCAATTGCAGGAATATGTTCCTTGCCACGAAAGTGTTGCTTCGAAGTTGAACTGGGAGACAGAGCAGCTTGGCTACCCTCAAGTTCAAGAAATTGCGCGGTGAAAACAAAAGGGATTTGCAAGCATAGAAATGTGCATTAGGAATTGAAAATACCAAACTGGAAGAAGCTAACATGAATGAAATTCTTAATTTTTGTTGTGTGGAGGGATACCTTTTTTTTGTAAATCAAACTAGAAATGACAAACAGCATATGTCCCTAGTCCCTTCACAAGGAAATGTCCTTATTTACTACTATAAGATGTAAGTACTAAGATGCATATGAACTTCCCTTTTAATGTTAACTTACCAAGCTTTACTTTTTGCTCTTGTATTTCTTGTTCTTTATGAAATATTATATGTTCCTCTGTCCAAAGTTGTGGTTTATTCCTGGTTTTCGAGCATCCTTCTCGTTAAGCTCATCGCCTGTTATGGAGAAACATAAACAATAGGAACAGGTTGTTGAATCCAAAATGTTCATAAGTTAGGTAAATGTTGAATTCTAGAATTGCATCAACAATGGGAAAGACTTGTAACAGAGTTAGTGTTGTGGGGTTCTCTTTGTTGTTTCAACCATACACCAACAACATGAAGATTGATCATCCAGTTGTCAAAAGAAGGGCCTGTGACAATCCTGATTGAATCTTGGTGAAAATTATTGAAGACAAACTGAAAAATATGAAAGGGGACTTAGATTAATGGTAAAGTTATCTTCGATCTATAGATTATGAGTTTTGAGCTGTAAAATTAGTCATTAATACTCGTGTCAAGGTAGATTGCCTACGCCACACTTTCTTTTGGTGCATCTCTTTCTTGTATTGTCTCTGTGTGAGAGATGTGAAATTAATCACTAATGATACTTAGGTCAAGTAGGCTTCCTGTTCCATGCCTCCTTTGGGTGCAACTCTTTCTCAGATTGTCTCTGTGTGGCCTATAGGCTACCTACTTAAATTTTCTATATCACATCAGATCTTGTTAGAACACATGATACTTTGTGCACCAAACTATACTTTTAAATTGAAATAAAAGTTGGTAACAACTCTTGTCATTGCACTCATTGGTGGGATAACATCATTGCTCAAATGGTAAAATGTCATCTCTGTACTTTCCTTTTTGATTAGGGATACTTTGATATAATTTATTCCTTTGTACACATTCACATTGTAAGGTCAACAAGAGTTAACTAATCAAATGAGTCCATTTTTCATGTCCTTATCTATTTTCTTTGTCTAGTATCTATACTGCATTGACAATGAAACATATTTCCTCTAGCTAGGACCAACTAATAAATTCAAGAATATTAAACTGTCTTAAAAGGAAAATTAACAAAACTTTCATGAAGTATAATTGGAGATGAGGGACCATTGGGGCCAGACACAAAGCACATGGTACGAGTTCATCTGAAATCAGTACCTTAGACTCAAATTATGTATCTGTCAAAAAATCACTAATAACAAATTCCGAATATAGTAAATCAAAAGTAATAAAAGTAAAAAAAACAAACCTAAAGTACTACCTGAACTATCGACTATTATTCATCAAAACACCCTTCAAATATCAATTGTTCCCTTCTCCTACCTGAATGGTGGTGAAGTTTCAGGTAGAAAACTCACACACCTAATAGTTAAAATGTGTTTTGATAAATAGTATAGTTCAAGTTTTGAAACTCGAAAACCTGGGATATTTCAAACGTATTTCTTATTATTAACTCTCAATCGAATAAGTTGTAGTAGAATCTCGAATTTGAATCACGTAAAATTTAAATTCTGAATTCGACTGGTCGATGGACCATGTCCTCTAACAGAAGCACATGTTTCTAACTGGTATTCAAGATTGATGTTTGCTGTTAAGGTTTCAACTATTAACACAAAGTTATGATCCACTATACCACTACCAACGACAGGTAACAGAAAGGGCCCCTCTGCTTCTTGTTCCGGGGAACAATAGGGTGAGGTCAGGTCCCGTTGCGGACGAATGAGGGGTTAACAAGTGTCATGTAAAGAAAATCTTATGAATGAGAGATCGACACATGTCATATAGAAGGAAAACCATGAATTTAAAATATTTGGATTCAAAATTAGTATAATTTTGTTACATATGCACAATTTTAATTTTAATTTTTGCAAATGTATATAATTAGTGTTGAGATTTTTTTAATCTAAGGTACTTTCTTGATGTTTCTAGTTAAATCGATTTTCTCATAGTTCTTATAAAATCTATCAGCTAGAGTTTATTAAATATTTGACGAAAATCAAAAGTGTTAGGTTTTGATAAAACATAGAGGATCAAAACCATTCTTGTCATTTTCTCGTCGAGAAAAAAAATAACAAGTGTAATTAAAATTACTGAACGTGTTCTAGATCCGCCTCTGATAAAAACTATGGCTAAATAGATACGTAAGCAAGTAAAGGAGAGCATGTGGACTAGTTGATTATTCTAGACAAAATGATAGCCTCATGTTGGTCCCAAATTTCACTTCATATCATGTACTAGTGAACCACACTTGGTAATGCTTAACTGGCTATAGTTGGAGGAATATGTATACAAGGTGCCAAAAGGAAGTTGAACAGTCAATTTCTCTGTCTCTTATTTTTGGTTTTGCTTTAATTATGTAAAGTTCATATAAGGGAATGTACTCTTGAAATGATGTTGAAACATAGGAAAGGTTGAAAAAAAAAAAAAAAGTATCCACTTCCAATATCAATGGGTAGTGGTGTTGTGTGAAATTTTCTCTTTTGGGATAATTGTTTAGGAAATGATCATCTTCAAAATAGACGAAGAAGTTACGTCAATCAAAAGAATATGTCCAAAACTTCTAAGTTTACTATGTGTTTCCTCATTTCTAAGGTTCAAACTCAAGATGAGTAAAATTAGAAAATAATCACTTATTAACCTGTGTAACTGAAAAATGAAAAATCACTCTTGAAATGATGTTGAAACATAGGAAAGGTTGGAGGAAAAAAAGGTACCACTTCCAATATCAACGGGTAGTGTTGTTTCTACTGAAAGGAGGGTCAAAAACAATTCGGAGTGTTATTTCTAAGTTCGAAATTTATAGATAAGGACGGAAAAATCCATCTCATTACACCCTTTGATGGTCAGAGAGCTTGTTACACGTCCCAATTAATGTGTACCATTGATTTGTCTCATAAGTGGATGTTATTCTTTCTCTCCCTTATCTCAAATTACTTGTCATGTTTTACTTTACAAGAAACAAACTATATGCTTTAATGGATAGTGTTTTTATAAAGGGAGGGCCAAAAAGTACTATCTAGAGTGTTATTCTACATTCGATTTCTACATAAGGGCGGAGAAATCCGTCTCACTACGCCCTTTGATGGTCAGAGAGATTGTTACACGTCCCTTTAACTTGAACCATTGATTTGTCTCAAAAGTGGATGTTATTCTTTTGCTTCCCCGTCTCAAATTACTTGTCATGATTATTTTTTTCAAGAGTCAAACTATATAAATTTTGATGAACTTTTTAATATGCATTTTTTCATTATAGTGATATAAGAAAAAAACAATCTTACTCATGATAATATTCATTTAGCTTTCAAATAATTTAATTTTAAAATATGAAGCTAATCTAATTTAATTTCGCTTCAAATATTAATTAAATTAGCTCTAAAAAATAAAACATGACAAATGACACATATTTTAGGACATATGGAGTATAAGGCTAAGTGTGCCAATTTTATAAAAAAGGTTTAATTTGGGGAAGGAATAATTATTATTACATATATAACAACTAAAATTGACAGCTTATATAAATGTAAAACAGTAGAAAAATTGTATTTCCATAGTGTTTTTATAGACAAACATAAAATTCTTCAGAGGAACACAATCATTTGAAATTATACTTTGGATAAGTTGGTGAACTGAACAATTATTTTTGGTGCAGCTCATCTCTGTTCAATTTGATTTGACTGGCCACTATTTTTGACTCGAAATATAGCTATTTATATAAATAAGTTGATAAATTTTTAATAAACATTAAATTCTAAATTCATAATTCCAAAAGCGGGAACACTCATGACCTTCAAAAGTTGAACCTTTAAAATTTAAATCTTAAATTCACATCGAACTTTATTTTAGGCCAAATACATATGCAAACCCTTAAACTTGTTCCTAAATTTCATTTTGGCACTCCAACTCAATCTTGTTCCATTTTAACCCTTTAACTCCAATTTTTATGTTTCATTTTGGCACTTCTAAGTGATGTAGCAGAGTGTGTGCATCACACTTTCTCTAAGAGAGTGAAAGACAAAAGAAAAGTATTTTTTTTTAAATAATAAAAGATAACCCTTCAACTCTATTTTTTTATGTACCATTTAAACACAAAATATTAATTTTATGATTTCTTTATTTCTATATATGTTCTTCAACTGCAATTTTGCATTTTAAAAATCGTCGTTCATCCGTTAGTTATTGTAAAAAATTCAAATTGACGGATGATCATTGATTTTTTTTATTTAAAAAAGTAACAATTTATTTTTGAGAGTTTCCCTGTATTTTGCGTGAAAAAATAACCGACGAAAGTGCGTCGATTTTCTTTCTTAAGAAAATCAATGGCAACCCAACGAAGTCTATCGAGTTTCAACATTTTTTTATAGTGTTATTAATTAGCAATGATCATGATTTTTTTTTACTCGTATTTAGTTGAATGAAAAATTAGAAAGCTGGTATTTGAGTTAGTCCAAATAGATTAGATATGAAAATAAAATATGTGGTGTTATTTAATTTAATTAATTGTTTTAAAAAGAAAATCAACACACTTTTGTCGATTATTTTTCACACAATAATGTACTCTAAAAAATTTTAAAAAAAATTGATGTTCATCCATTATTTTATTTTTAAAAAAAAAGATATGACGTTGATTTTTAAAATGAAAAAGTGGAAATGAAGAACATAAATAAAAATGAAGAAACTTATCATTAAAAATACAACATAAAAAATTTCTTCATTTTTATTTACGTTCTTCATTTTAAAAATCCACGTAATATCTTTTCTTTTTTTAAAAATAAAATAATGGATGAACATCAATTTTTTTTAAAAAATTTACGGGAAACTCTCAAAAGAAATTGTTACTTTAAAAAAAATAATCAAAGATCATCCATTAATTTGATTTTTTACAATAACTAACGGATGTACGACGATTTTTAAAATGCAAAACTGCAGTTGAAGAGCATATATAGAAATAAAGAAATCATAAAATTATTATTTTGTGTTTAAATGGTACATAAAAAAAATAAGAGTTGAAGGGTTAACCTTTTATTATTTTTTAAAAAAATACTTTTTTTTGTATTTCACTCTCTTAGAGAAAGTGTGATGCACACACTCTACCACATCACTTAGAAGTGCTAAAATGAAACATAAAAATTAGAGTTAAAGAATTAAAATGGAACAAGATTGAGTTGGAGTGCCAAAATGAAATTTAGGAACAAATTTAAAGTTCTGCATATTGTTTAGCCTTTGTTTTATGAAGAAAAAAAAGGCAGCTAATTAAAGATAAAAAGGGGAATAAAGAAAATACAAGAAGGATGAATTTTGCCTTCCATAATAATGATAATAATTCCTCAAGAGACAAAACTTTTTATAGCTGGCATATAGAACTTCTGTTCCCCATTTAGCTTTCTAATTTTATTTTTTTTCTTTTTGTGATTTTTTTGATAATCAAAATGCCTATAATGTTTAGGTTGAAATTTTTTTGACCTTTGAAAAAAAAAGTGTTTTATTAAGATTGGGATCATCTTACATTATTTAAAGTTTAGCCCCACCTTGTAATCGCTTCAGATATATGAGTTTCGAGTTATAAAATTCAAATTGTTGAGGGTCTTAAATTAGCAATTATTAAAATCTAACTTCATATTTGATATTTAAATTTTGTATTTAAGCTTTGCCTCATATTTGAGATATCAAGTTTGTATTTAGGCTTTGGCAAAGCTTAACTTTTTAAATTAGAACTTCGATTTATCAAATTTCAGATATTTAAATATGAAGTTAGGTTTTAACGAACCCAACTTTAGACATCGAAGAAGAAGAAGAATATCAGTACTTAGTAGCAACAAGTTCAATCTGAAACATGGCTAAACTTTTAAATAGCTTTGAAAATGAATTATATTTTAAATTAACGCTGCTACAAACATGAAATTTGTTTGAGGTAATTATTTAGTAAACAATTTTTTTTTTTTAAATTATTACTCTTGCAACTTATGAACCTTTTAGATTACGGTTTTAAAATATTTTTTGAACAAACAGAATATTACATGATAGTAATAATTTATTGTGATGTGGAGCAATCGCAAACATTATAACCGAATCTAATATAGTCCAAAAGGGTAATTTTTCAAATACTATATTTGTACAATTTTTTAAGAAATAGAGGAAAAATTTAAATGATGGCCTAAAAAATAAGTATAACTTACATAAATATCATAGTGTAAAATCTGAATTACCTTTTATCCCTATTATTTTTATAATTACATAAATCTCATATTTTTTAGGCATTTTGGATACATAATTAAGGATCCGGATACATTATTGTTGATACATTATGTATCAATCTGTTGCACTTATTAAGGGGAAAAAACTGAAAAATCAAATTAAGATCTCATAGTATCCATTTGTTGCACTAATTAAGGGGAAAAAAAAGAGCTGAAAATCAAATTAAGATTCCATAAATTATTTTATTCCATTCCAAATTATTGTCAAGAATTCAAAATCCTATGGTGTAACTAACCAAAAAAATTCAAAAATTAAATTTATTCTTCTTGTTCATCGTTCTCTCTGTTTCATAAAAACTTTTGTCGAAATTTTGGATAAGCAAGGTGAGTTATGAAGGATACAAAAGTGATGGAATTGTTGTTGGACAAACGATTTCTTTTGTGAATCTTCAAGTTCATCGAATATCCTTTCGATTTTGATTCAAGATTGTCGAAAATTTTGAGATTCAAAAATTCTTCTCCAGTTCATTGAATATCCTTTCCGTTTTTGATTCAAAATTGTTGAAAATTTTTGAGTTTCAAAATTATTGAAAATTTTTGAGTTTCAAAATTATTCTCCTTAGTTCATTGAAGATTCTTTCAATTTTGATTCAAAATTATCAAATTTTTTGAGAAGATACATCATGAAGATCCTTTCAATTTAAATTGATAAGTGTTGTATTCCTACTAGATTAATTAAATAAGAAAGTGTTGCCCATAAGATTTTAGGTTTGAGATCGATACATTATTATTTGGTAATTGTCATGTATCAGATACATTTAGTATAAATTTGAATTTACGTATCATAACTAAAAAATTAGTGTATAATACATTATTATTTATGTATCTTATTTTGTTTGAGATCATGAACATCCTTTCAATTTAAATTGATAAATGTTGTATTTCTACTAAATACATTAAATAAGAAAGTGTTGCCCATAAGATTTTAAGTTTGAGATCGATACATTAATGTTTGGTAATTGTTATGTATCAGATACATTTAGTATAAATTTGAATTTACGTATCATAACTAAAAAATTAGTGTATAATACATTATTATTTATGTATCTTATTTTGTTTGAGAAATACTATATTTTAAAATAAAAAAAAGTATATTATACATGTAATTGTTTCAAAATAGCTTCTTTTTGTATGTGTGATAAATAACACAAAGTTTATGTATCAAGTACATTTATATTGAACATGATAAACACTAATCAAAGATTCAACAACATTAGAGTTATGTATCAATACCTTAAATATGAACATTATACATTGCATAAAACAAAGGTTATTGTAGCAGTGATGTATCAGATCAATGATAACACTAACAAAGACTAATTTAAGACTCATAATAAACGAGATACATAAAAAATC
>NW_006239101.1:30529-66871 GCF_000226075.1 Solanum tuberosum | reverse complement strand
TGAAAATCAAAATGAATTTGAAATTTGTAACTGCTAAAGAATTGGAGAGAATTTAGGGATAAACTGGAGGAGTGATATGGGGAGTGGGAAACGTGGGTGTAGGCTGAAAATAGGAGTGAAATATTTATGTATCCGGAAGATTTTATGAATTGGGGGAATAAAGAGATTTTTGAAATTTTTTAAAAAGGTAGGGATAAATGGATATTAAGGTAAGTAAATGTGTGTATATAAGTAATTTTCCCAAAAAAGAAACATTTGCATAAATCAGTGGCTACCTGGTGTCATTTCAGCCCAATTTAACAAGGCCTAAAATGAGTCCACTAAGTCTCAGCCCAATTTCTAGACACAGTTGTGGAGAATATAGCAACAACTTCAATTGGGCCAATTTCTTATCTTAGATGTAAAAAATGTTAGGCCGTTCATTTCATTGATTTAACTTCACTTAATTTACGATCCATCATAGAGGTCGGGGCAAATGAAGGTTTAATTAGTAGACAACAAGCGAACTGCAAGAACTTACTCATATCATAATGATTAGAAATCAAGCGGAACTTGAACTTGAAGAAACTTGCCTCTATCACGGAAAGTTGTTGCATGCTAACCCCTTTTATAGGGTTTCAAACTGAATCCGAGTTTGTTGCTTCAACCATTACCAAACTAATGTACTTAATTTAGAATCCCCAACAACTCTATTTACATAACACATACCTTGTATTTGTACTAAAAAATCCATTCAACGTATATAAATAATCTATCAAGAAACTTTCTTTTTATAGAATCTAGAATCCATAAACTCTGACTAACTATTATGGTCAGATATCTTTATAATAACCTTCCTCTATAACAACATTTCATGTTGTGTTATATTATATGTTTTCTGTATTTCGCTATAACATCCAAAAGGAATAAACGACGTTGTTATAGAGAGTTTCGATGAGAACAAAAGGATCAATGCTAAATATTTGAGAATCCAAATATTGGCAAATGTCAAAATGACCAAACAAAAAAAAACTTCAAATCATTCATATTCAGAAACTCCAAAAACAGTTTTATTAGTGTTTAAAACTTAGGGAACTTTTGGTGGAACAGTTTGACATGTTGCATCTTCACTAGGCTTTCCTGATTTTGAATTACACTGAGATTTTCTCCTGAAAAATATATTCCATCTCCTCTTTGATTTCACCATCTTTTGGAACTCTTCCTTCATGTTGTTACACTCTTTTTCAAGGTCGGAAACACGTTCCCTCATGTCCTCAACACTCCTTCCTCTGCCTCGTGTAGCATTGTCCGCGTGTTGTCCAATTGCTCCGCTAACATTTTGGGAGTTTTCAGACACAAAGAACCATCCAGAGATTGATGTACGTAGACGAAGCTGTTCAAAAAACAGGACTTGAACAATCACCCTTAGGGGAAGCCTCTCGTTTTGAGCAGCGTGCGTGCTGGCCTCTAACGACAGCTTCTGGCAATTCATTAGTCTGCACATTTGCTCTCTTTCAATGTCTGTCAGCCAAGGATGTGCCTACATTTGAAACCTTTAAATTCAACGAAGGGAGTAGTTTCTATCTTATGTTTATCATCCAGATCGTCCAGAAGTAGTGCATTTCAACTATATATTTGAATAGTCCGAGCAACATTGCTCTGAACTATCAACCTTTATAAAACAAAACAGAGTAAAATGGTTTATATACATTTAAGTGTTACCTTCAAATATATATCGATTGCACGATAGATACCATCAGAGACTGGCCTAGCATATTCTGGGATTGCAGAAGCAAGAGTCTGAAATTTCGGAAACTTGAAATTAACATCAGGGGAAACCTCAGCAAGATACGAATCCACGAGATTAGCCACTCTTGTTATGGAAGCCAAAGACTGACTACCTTCAATCAACTGACTCTCTTCCATTATACATGGAGATACGGCTGCTGAAGCCTGATCTATTAACAAGAAATGATCTAGAATACGCTGAAAACAGTCGATATCATATAAAGTTTCAACTGTGTAACCGATATTTGGTATGAGCAGATCATCAAGTATAGCCTGGTCTAACTGCAACCCTACTCTTCCTTCCAAATTTACTTGACAAGATGGACTAGCCTGCAACATCATAGCAGTACGTAGCAGCCTGAGGAGAAATCTAGTCTCCGTTACACCTTTCTGTTTTGGTAACAACTCAACGATCTCTTCTAAAAGCACCCTTTGATCAGCCTCAGACGGAGTAGAACCTGATTTAGCATGAGTAACGTCCTTAAAGCTCGATTGCCTATTCATTAAAGGAACATATTTCTTTGCATAAAACACGAGTGCACCGGATATGTTCCCAGCCCTCATTCCTCCAGCTTCAACAGCCTGAATCAAACGTTTGTACAAAGGTAAGCTGAGGAAGGACACATCCTCGTACCACCAATCATCAGTCATCGGTTGTGTCTTAGTCCCCGTGCTTATACCATTCCATACATCATGAACACTATCGTTACCATTCTCCATCACAGGCCAATTAAGCAACTTAGAATCGCTACAAGCTTTCATCGCTAATGAATTTATGCATCGCGACACAATGTGAAGCTCTTCAGCATATGACAACACTTCTTCACAAGTTTCTAATGCTTTAATTGTATCTGTCCAATTACTAAAAACATCATTGAGAAAAGACTCGGTTTGTGATACAAGATTTTCTTCACCATATTCATTTGTCATTTGCAAATACTCAGATGCACATCTAAGGGCAACTACATTTAGAGGAGTAAGTTCAAATCTAACACCATAACAAAACTTGGCTACTAACTCAAATGCTTTAGCTCCACCAGGTATGTCACTAAGCTGAAGAACGCATAACGATCCATCGTCTTTTCTTGATTCATTCATCAGCTTTTCTAGTAGTCCACTTCTTGAAAGCAAAGGGAACTGCAACACAACTATATATCATCTAACATCTTGTATATAGTGTTCTTTAAAAAGCAACTCCTTGGGGCGCAGTGGGGGAGACAGGATTTTCATCGAGGGACTTCAACATTTACTATAATATATATATAAACAAGTGTGATTTTCCGCGAAAAGGGGTTGGAATAAACCCCCTTTCGCGCACTTCTTTGAAGTAAAGTCAACAATAGGATGGTCTAGATTTTGTTTTTTTGAACATTATCTTGTATACAGTGTTTTTAAAAGCAAAAAACAGCAACAACAAAGGTCCTTAGGGATTGAAGCAAAAACCAAGAGTGAAGCGCGTGCTTCTTTGAAGCTATATTGCTCTGACTCTTCCAAAACTTCGATCGGTTCATGTCAGATCCTCCAAAAGTAGTGCATTTTTTGGACGATCTGAAAAACGTTCGACAACATTTTTGGAGAGTCTCTAAGCAACATAGCTTTGAAGTAAAGCCCACAATCATAGAAAAAATTAGAAATATACTAAACTTGTACATATGAATGTATGGTTAAAAATACTAAAATAATTATTGTAAAAGCTAAAATAAATACTGAATTGAACCTTAGATTTAAAAAAATCATAACAAGGAGTGAAAAAAAGAGTATACCTTATGTAGATAAAATGACATTTCTCCAATTTCAATTGTAATGTCACTTGGAAGTCCTGACTTACATCGCCTGAACAAAGTCCAAATAAATTCACTATTGAAGACAAGTTACATAAACAAAACCAAAATGACCAGCACGGTGCACAATGCAAGTATTAGTGACTGTTTCCACGATCAAACTTGTGACCTATATGTCATATGAAAACAACTTTACTGTTGCTCCAAGGCTACCTTCGATTGAATTAAATGAATGTCAAATAATGTTGAGGTAAAAATCATTAATTCATTCCCAATGTCTTGTCCCATGTTATGCAACATTATGAAAATTAAGTATTTTTTAACTCTCATACACTAAATTCTTCACATAAAATGGGACGGAAGGAATCATACCCTATGGATATAAGCTCATTTATAACACAAGACGAACACTTCTCTCAAATTGATTTCTCATATATATAATCACTCAACCAGTAGTTATTCAGAAAAATGACATTCTGAGATAACAACCATCAACTGAGCAATCATATGAGAAATCAACTATAAAATCGTAAAACTTAAACATAAAAACATAAGAACTTGTCAATTTTTTTCTTCTAAATTATGTGAATAAAAGAACTAACAAAATTATACAAATAAAAAAGAATTACCAAGCTTGACCTTCACAACAGAAGGCTTCAGATTTAGAACCAAGCTTCAAAAGAGCCATTAATTTAATCTTTTTTCTGCTAAGAATATAATTACACTAATTATAAGTCATATATAGAAAGAGTACTACTTTGCTTTCCTTGCATAAAAAAAGAACACAAACAATACACTAAAAATTACATATATATATAAGGAAACAAGAATTTCAGTATTTACTGTAGTTATTTTAAGTAACTATGAAGTTTTATCCTTTTTATTTATTTATTTTTAATTTTTTTATTTCACCATAATTTTAAGTGAGTACCTAGTCTAAAGGGATTTTTTTTTGTTACAACTGTCCTACCACTCCCCCATAATACTCGCTCAGTGTGGATTTAGTCTACTAAATTAGCTATTTTGGTAACCCGCTCGATCCATCCAAGGGTTATATGGGTCGGATCGTGATGTTTGTTACTAATGAGTTCAACTCAATCGATTACGATGAGATAGTGTAACCAAATGGATCAATATTTATCGAATTAAAAAATATTTATAAAATTATGTTACTTACTATTTAGGATAATTTAGTGCATAAAGCATCTGGTATTAGCTAGAGGTTTCGGGTTACTTTTTCAGGGATATTATGTATCCGGTTTGTTTTACTTTTTCAGGGATTAATGTAATTACAAATTAAATAGGGATATATTGTAATTTCATATAATACAGTAAAAAAAAGAGTATCTTTTTTCTTTGGTTGAATACTTTTTGTTCACTTTTATTTGTCCATTTTAAATTCCGCATGTCCCTTAAGAGATAAGAATAATATAACATTTTAGCATTACTACTAAAAAATCATAATTTTTTCCATTGAAAAATGTTTAATGGTTAGTTTCTCATATATTTTGATTGAATCGGTAAAAAAAAATAAAAAAAATTGTGTTTTCAGTCGGAATCTATTTCCCATCATGCGTCTTACCAGTTCCCAGTGAGTTGGTTTGGTGAGAAATGAGTGGGGAAAAAATCATGTTTGATTGTATAAACTTTTCACTGATTCGTGCGGGAAAAAACATTTGTTTCTAGTAGTGCACAATATCCATATCAATTGATATATAGTCTTAGATCTTGAGAAACAATTTCGAGAGTGAATAAATAATGTTGAGTGTAAAACATGAAAAGAAAAATATGTTTATTTCTTAAACTGTTAAAAGTGACAAGTAAAAAGGTAGATCAATTTTTAATATAGTAGACAAATAAAAGTGAACGGCGTGAAATAACCAAGTTGAAATATCCATAAAAATCAGTGAAATAAACAAGAAATATTCATGTTAAAATTTGGGATAAGGGTCTGAAAAATACCCTAAGTTTGGTCGGATTTGCTGTTGCGATACTAAACTTTCACGAGGACCTATTATCTCCCTAGACTATTTAATACCGTATTTTAAACATATATATTTGCCCACGTGGACATAAAAAATAATGCAAAATTATAAATAGTAATGTGTCCACGTGTGCACATATATACCTTTAAAATACACTATTAAATAGTTCAGGGGGTAAAAAATAACGTATTAAATAGTGTAGGGAGGTAATAGATCCTTATGAAAGTTTAGTATCGCAACAGCAAATCCGACCAAAGTTGGGATATTTTTCAGACCTTTATCCCTTAAAATTTTAGGAATCCCATATAAGGAGCAAATTACATCTTATCCCTACTCTTTTTCAATTTACAAAAATTCTCTTAAATTGTTGTCATCCGGATACGTCACATTTGATACATTATACAACTAGTTTGTTGAGATTAAAAAGGAAATTAAATATAAAATTAAATGTCAGTTCCCCAAATCATGATGTCAATCTCTCCAAAATAACAGCTTCAAACAATTCAAATTTCAAATTTTCTTCTCTCAAATCTCGCACAAATTGTAACAGATTAAAAAAAAAGTCGACAATTATATATAGTTATGTACAATATACAAAAAGATGAATGTGAATATGGTATGCATTGATTTATTTATAAAATAGTGTTGCAGATACTTAACAACATGTGATACATCACAACATCTGATACATAACTATGTTATACACATAACAAAGTTATATGTCATATTCATAACTATGAATATGATACAAACTGATTTTGTTATAAAATATTAGTATTTATGTATCAACAATTATATGTGATAGTGTCTATAGATAGATAGCCTTCTACTAGTTGAATAAGGCTGGGTGTATATATCAGTAGTAAAAGATAACGAAATTTGTAATAGTTGTGTATCCAATATGTAACTATGAACAAGGTACATACTAATTTGTCTTTCAACAAATTAGGATTATGTATCAAAACTAATATTTGAAAACAATATATTGTACATGATAAAATTGTAATGTATCATAAAGGTGAAATAAGCGAATTATACATTAATTTAAGAATCAAAATCAACTAGATACATTAAAAGATCGGGTGACAACAAAAAAAATTTAAAAAAATCAACAATTTGATCTTCTAAAAGCAAAAAAATAAAATGATGAAGAAATTCTTCCACACTTTCTCTTTTGCTCCGTATCAACTCTTGTAGCTATTTTCACTTTCAACAATGACGTCACCCATGGATCTCGACCCAAAGCCCTTACCAAAGCCACCAATAACTCTTGATAAAATTGTAATGTATCATAATGTTGAAACGAATGTGTTATACATTAATTTAAGAAACAAAAACAACTAGAACATTAAAAAAATGAACACATATGTAACAAAAAAGATGAACAACAAGATATCGAAAAATAAGTCAACAATCTAATTTGGTGAAAGAAAAACAATGAAGAATAAATCCTTCTAGACTTTTTCTTTTGCTCTGTATCAATTCTCGTAGTTTTTTTTTTGACTCTCAACAATGGCATCACTATGGATTTCGACCCAAAGCCCTTACTGGAGCCACCAACAACTCGACCTTTTCCTCCCTTTTTTGGGCGTTTTTTTCCCAATCGATTTTGAAGTTGAAGATGCATCCTTCATCGACTAAATCTATAGATGAAAATGCTAAAAAATAAAAATAAAGTTGATACATGATGAAGTGGAAAAAAAAATTGATGAAGAAGAACTACCTCTTCAATAACTTGCAATCATATATCAGAAAGAGAAAATATTTGAAATTCAAAAACATAGTGATGGATATAAGTGGTGATACCATGGAGGTGGTTTTAGGCATGAAAAAAAAAAGAAAAAAAAACTTGAGGTGATAGTTTACAGTGATGTATTCGGAAAAGTGAGAAAAAATGTGAAAACGGAAATTTTTGTAATTTTTTAGAATGATAGAGAATAAAAAAAAAAATAGGGCAAAAAAATGTATAGTTAGATAATTTTTCCTTTTAAAAAAAAAGAAGTTTTGGGCCTGGATTTCCAAAGTTTGGGCCTCACACTATTTGAGCTAAAAGATGGACCTATTCCACTACCAAAATTGGACCAATTGTCCAACTACATATACATTTTTCAATATAATTTTATTTTCTCACAATAAATATGCTCCACATATATCTTTTTCATAACTTAAAATAAAATATCTTAACTAATACTTAATTAGTTTTGATATGATTTGAAGTTACAAGGAAATCATGCAGTAGTTGAATAAATCATGTAATGATGTCATTTACACAGCAAACATAAATTCTTGATGACAAAATCATTAATTGTTTTAATTTAGGCCACAACTACTAATTAATAAACAAAGTCTTCATTCTACTCGTTTTCTTTAAATTGATTTTGCAAAACATGGGTCCATTCCACGTATTCTATACGTGTCTATAAATTGCATTTTCCACCATCTTTGCTTCATTTTTTATTTTATTTTTGTGGTTTTGCTTATAGAGAAAAAACTCAAAATAGTCTCTTATATTTGGACTCAGAATTAAAAGAAGTTTCTTATACTTTAATTTGTAGCATTAATAATCCTTTACACAATATTGATATACTTTCGGATGTTTTACACAAATAGCTGGCCTAATTTATTATTTATTTTTTCTAGTCTATATATATACACACCATTATCTTTGTTTTTGTTGATGGGCAACTATTTAGGTCGATTCTTTTAAATTTGTAACTATACACTAAAACTAATGGAACTTAGACTCACATAACTCTTTGTTTATAGTTTATAAGTTCAAAATAATTCCTTTTGAGTTAAGTTTTGTTAATTTTAGGACCAAAATGCACTAATATTGTATAGCTAAGGGAAATAATTTAACTAAAATTAATTTTTTACTTCCGTTATAGGAAAAGGATACATTTGAGTCATTTGTATAACAGTAGGGGTATGTATGCGTCACTTTCATAACGATGGTATATCAACTTTAAATGACAAAATTGAAGAGTATATCAGACCCTTTTCCTATTAAAGAATAAAAATGTCTTTGGTTAAATGTCTAAATATATAGGACTATTTAGAGCTTTTTTTCTTTTTGTTTGTACTAATTCTTTTTCAACAAATTAGAACTCGACAAGCATGACTTACTAGCGCAAGTCTCTCTTAAACATCAACATCTAACTATCATCATCAACATTTAAAACTTTAATTAATTTTACAAATTGATCTTCTTGTCTTATTCTAAAAAGAAAAGGTTTACTCCTATACATATAAAAATGATTTTTTACACAATTATATTAAGGTATAACTTGTAAGTACATATAAAATAAAGGGAACCAGTAATAAATCCAAAAAAGAATACAAAATAAGTTTATCGATATTCTCGTTCTACCATCCAACAGTGTGGAGGGATGAATACGAGATCCTTCAACTCTTAAATTAGAGATATTAAGTTCACACTAGGGCGGGGTTCAAAATCGAATCGAAGTCGATAATTCGAATTGATAATTTGGTTATTTGGTCAATGGTTCGGGTTAATGATTAATTAACAGTTTGGGTCTCGATTTAATATAAACTTCTTATTGGCTTATCGGTTCAGGTCTCGATTTGGCCATATTTCTAATCGAGTGCCCCGATAACCCGATAAGAAGTTTAATTAATTACATTTATATCAGTTAAGGTGTTAGGCACTTTTAGCTTTTAGGGTTTACACTTCATTCTTCAGACTCTTTACAATGACATTATAGTTGACACTCAAATTTCACAATAATATTCCAAAGCTGCGACATCATGACTCATTGATTCACGGTCTGCTCCCACGTCGGCGAGTTATATTGAATATCATTCTCTAAGTGTCTAAATTGAGGTTCAATGGTTGGTTCCCTTGATTTAAGTCTTTGTTTTTATCTTCTCATTACAGTGAGTGAGTCAGTGAGATATGCTTGCAATATTGCAATACTACAATCTGCAATGAAAAAGTTTTTATTAGTAATGGTCTCATGATCATTAATGTTTTCATTAGTAGTGCTGTAATGATTTCTCTTGATAGTTCATATCGAAATTAGCTTGGTTGTTATGAGGAACCCTTTTGAGTTTGCCAGTTTGGGCAATATTGACATCTCTGTCCAGGTTAATATGGAGTTTTATTAAGTGTTTTATGTAGTAATGGACTAACACAGAAAAGTTCATCAGTGACTATTGGCTACTGCATACGGTTAATTAGTGATTAGTCCATTAGTAATTCTCAATGAAAATTGTGTGAACTGTTAACGGTTAACGGTTAACCCGATAACTGAACCAATAACGATTACTAACCGATAAACCAATAACCGACATCTTAATAGTTCTATAATGATTTTGCATGATTACAAACCGATAAGTAAAATCAATAAATTTTAAAACCGAACCGATCGATACACAGCCCTAATTCAACTTGATTTTAAAACAGTCATGCCAGTATATTTCGAATACGTTACATTTCTTAGGTTTTTACCAACTTCTACTGTCTTTTAATTGGTGGGGGGGGAGGGTACCAAGACGACAGAGATTCTGAAAGGAGTTGCAGTCGTTGGACTAACTAAAAACAAGTGGCCAAAGAGGTTTACATCAACATACTCACCAACTACCCAACATTTCACAACAAGTGCTTCTTACTTTTGTCAAATACTAATAAAGTAATATGGGCCAATGTCTCCCTCTCTAATAGCTTTGTGACAAAGACACTTTCCTTCACGCTTAATTAGAGGTGTCAAATAGGCGTGATCGAGTTATATGGGTTATAAAAGTGGGACAAGTTAATAAATGGATGAATCAAGAGAAAACTGACAAATATATCTCTGAATTATTGTAAATGGTATGCATATACCCTCCATCATATTTTTGAGACATTGGTGCCCCTGTCATCCAAAAACTAGAGCATATATATATGTCCTTCACTCTAACGGAAGACTAAATAAATAGGGACACGTGACACAATAATCTTATCCATTGATCCAATATTTAATAAATGTCGGGTCGGTGGATAAGATTATGACATGTGTATCTCCATTAGTATAAAGGGTATATATGCTCTAGTTTTTGGATGGCAGGGACACCAATGTCCCAAAAATATGACGGAGGGTATATGCATATCATTTACGATAGTTCGGGGTATATTTTCCCTTTTTCCCATGAATCAATGACTAGCTTGTTTAAAAGTTACTTAGGTTGAATGAGTTAAAAGGTGAATCATAACATAAAATTTTAATTTCTTTGTTTGTTCTTATATGATTTATAAATACCTAATATTTTTCTCTCTTTATTATAGATATATATAAACATTATCAAATAAAAAAATTCAAAATATTTTTATTTTGACAAGATTTCTCATGAATTAATTTGAGCTATGTGTCAAGTTAATATTTAAGTAATCTGAACTAGGGTGGTAAAAATGCATCGATCTGCCCAAACTTGCACGAGTTGGGCGGATCATATCTTCATGCGCTAATTATTGATCCGACCAAATATGTATGTATGCGATGGTTGGGCGATCGAGCTATATTTTTATGGACTAATTTTGTCACTCCTACACTTGATAAATGTATTTGTTAATTAGTGATCCATTATGTAGTTTCAATTTAAAATAGAGAATCTGAATCATCAAAGAATTAATAATCAGTTTGAGAAGTATTTCAAGTGAAATAATGAATTTCACTCACGAAACTTTATCATTATTTTTTTTTTAGTGAAATTCATGTACAAACAATATAACGGTTCACTCTCAAATATCATTTTTTAACGTTAATTTCAAATACTTTTTTCCTATCAAATTTCAACCAAATCAATATTCAAACATCGATGTTACTAATGTTCAAGTGGAAAATACGTTTTTGATCCATTTATAATGAGGAGTATGTTATAAATAAAATATAGGCACGTTTTTAGTTGCACTTTACAAGTTTTGTAACTCAAAAAGGTAAATTTAGTTTACACGATATCAAAAGGCAAACTAAATTTTAAGAAAGTTTGCTAGACTTTTTAAATTTCGAACACAAATTTTCTTCGCATATTTTTTCGATCGAGTTGATCATTTGAGGGTTACTTAATGCAATTTACTTCTCTTGTACTGTGGCTTGCGTCTTTGTGAGGTATTATACTATAATAGGATTTACTTTATATCACCAAAAAAAAAAAAAAAAACAGATATTATATATATACTGCTGATAAAAGTTTTTGCATGGTTTCTTTCCAAGGGGCATTGATTTCTTTGATAGTATATTCTAGAGGAATTTTATTTATAATTTGACCAGAGTACAATATGCCTTTTTCATAGTTGGATTATTTACCTTAGAAAAGGAGGAGGTAGATAGAAGAAATACATTCAAAATTCATAAGTCTTAGATTTGAGCTCTTAAAATAAAATCGTTTTTAATATAAAATATTTTTATCTTAAAAATTAAATTCTCAACATAAATTTAATTTAGTTGAACTTCAATATTATACTTAAATCAAGGTGTGAGTATACTCTTGACGTTTATTTTTCTTTTTTCATTGTGACAATCATTGTATTAGACTTTGAGAAAGCACAAGAAGAGAACATTTTTGACTTTTTTGTTACTTTTAAGGACAAGATGTGAGTAATATGTGTCAATAAATTCATCTTTGAAATGATTTTGCTTCTACTAGTACTAATTTTTTCTTATTTCTTTTGTCTCATTATGTCTCTCATGAAATTTCATCTAAAAGTAATGCCTCATAGCAGTGTAATTTTGCTTTTTTATTTTATTATAAGTTCAAAATACAGATGCTTATTTTATTTTTAAAATGAAACAAAAAAAACATTAAACATTGTATTTGATTAGGTTTTTGATACAATAATAAGATAATTTAGTGTTTATTTATGCTTGAATTGGTAAAGAGAAATAGAGGTAATTATTTTTTACTTTCAATCATGTATCAATTTAAAATCTTAAATAATACTTATTTTTTTTGTCTCAATTTATATGTCATAGTTTAAACTTCGAAACTCAAACCTTTTAAATTTTGACCGTGAATTTTGAAAATTATGTAATATAACTGCGAGGAGGCGGCATTTTCAAAGTTTTTCGACCTACTAAAGCAGGTAATACCATACGCCACACTAATTAACAATTTAAAATATATGAAATTTATGATTTTTCGAAATTCAAACATTTTATAATTTTCACTCCAAATCCCACACAAAAATTCAAAAACAATTTTAATTATATTAATATCGAAACATAATCAATTTTCAATTTAAAGACAAATGAGTACTACTTTTGTTCAAATTTCACAAATTTTATGTCCAAACGTCCACTTAACGTCCATGTAAAGAAAAAAAAACAAGGAAACTAATTGCTGGTCCCATTATCATATTAATGTTGTGACAAATACATGGTTTTGCCAACAAAAACCAACTAGTACTTACACTAAAGTCTTTGAGAAATTAATTAAGTAGGTTTAATAGAAAAACTTTGCCATTATGACACCCCACAAAATATACAAATTTACCAAACTTTGCCATTAACATACCCTACTCAGCTAGTCATACATAAAATCCAAATTAAACCTTGCATTAATATGCAAGTATGTGGTTGTTTAAACTTTTTTCTTTTAATTTGTACTGCTTTTAATTTATTTTATTTAATTAATTACATTCTCAGTAACAAAGGAATATATGTTTTTTCTCCAATCATGAAGTTTGGAGTTATATATATTAAGGCTTAACTTAAGCAAAAACTTCCTTTTTTAATTATAATTAAATTAAATTAATAAATTATAATCAAAGGGACGATATGTATAGATCCCACATTACAACATGCAATGCTAGAGGCAGATTAAGGAAGGTTCCATTAGGTTCATAATTAAATCTTGTTTCTTTCGATTCGAACATAATACCTACGAAAAAAATTAAATGCACATATATACAATAAGATCGTTGTCTTCTGAATGATTAAATTCATCGATTCAACATTCTGAATCTACCTCTATTATTGATATTAGAAGGAGTTCAAGTCGCGCTCGAAAAAAATCCAATAATGTTTGGAGGATCAAAAACCCTAATTGACGTTTGTGTTCTCCATACACAAGTATATATATATATTTTCTTATTGATTGAACTTATTAATAATTGTAAGAAAACAAAATAAAATGAAACACAATGATGTACTATAACTAACACAAATTTAGTGATGCTTTAATGTTGCTGTACGTTTATAGTTGCTTAATTAATATGTATTAGACCCTACAACACGAACATGCAAATTAAATATGTAAAACTTTAATTAGAAATGCAAAATGCAAGTTGATCAAAGTGAACGTACATGTATAGACCCTACTATACATATATGCATGCTAGAGGCTTATTAGAGCAGGTTGAGTGGATTCATGACTAAATCAATTGCTTTCAATTCGAATTATATATATATATCCATAAAATTACTAAAACATACATATATAACAAAATCATACACATTCCAAACTCACAAATTTTACGTTCTGAATCTCCCTCTTAAAATATTAAGAGTTTAAGTAACAATTTGGGCAAATTACAGAAATCACATACTTTTAAGGCAAAATTACAATCTATCCCTTAAAAGTTTATAATTACAGAAATCCCTCAAACGGATATAATAATATAAGCGCTGATACATTAATCTGATGCGCGAGATACATTAATCGTTAAGTAAGATGCATTACATTTTATACATGATACACTAATCTGATGCGCGAGATACATTAATCGTTAAGTAAGATGCATTACATTTTATACATGATACACTAATCTGATGCGCGAGATACATTAATCGTTAAGTAAGATGCATTACATTTTATACATTATACACTAATCTGATGTACATTTTATACATGATACACTAATCTGATGCGCGAGATACATTAATCGTTAAGTAAGATGCATTACATTTTATACATGATACACTAATCTGATGTACATTTTATACATGATACACTAATCTGATGTACATTTTATACATGATACACTAATCTGATGCGCGAGATACATTAATCGTTAAGTAAGATGCATTACATTTTATACATGATACACTAATCTGATGTACATTTTATACATGATACACTAATCTGATGCGCGAGATACATTAATCGTTAAGTAAGATGCATTACATTTTATACATGATACACTAATCTGATGCGCGAGATACATTAATCGTTAAGTAAGATGCATTACATTTTATACATGATACACTAATCTGATGTACATTTTATACATGATACACTAATCTGATGCGCGAGATACATTAATCGTTAAGTAAGATGCATTACATTTTATACATTATACACTAATCTGATGTACATTTTATACATGATACACTAATCTGATGCGCGAGATACATTAATCGTTAAGTAAGATGCATTACATTTTATACATGATACACTAATCTGATGCGCGAGATACACTAATCTGATGCACGAAAATGAGGGATTTTGGAGATTTCTAAAACTTATAGGGGATAATGGTAATAAGTAAACTAAAATGTAGGATTTCTGTAATTTGGAGGATAAAAGATAACCCTAGATGGAGGCTTGTGTTGATCTCCACACAACTATATTTTTCTAAGGGATTGTACGTAATAAAAAAAAATGAAACACAATGATATAACATGTGAGGTTTATTTGAACTTTCTTTATCGAATATTATATATATATAGTAAATAATGAACCTTCTTAGTAAAAATTCAGCCTTTGTTACTATGTATCATAAACAAAGCTAGAATATAGCTTTACCGGTTTGGTTGAATTCGGTAAGAAATTTATTGAATATGTACGAACTATCAATTGAAAAACCTATAACCTCAAATTCATAAGCTTCAAATCCTAACTCCATCTCAGTTCTACTGAATATTTGTATAACTAATAAAGCTTGAATTTAGTTTTTTCTTTTTTCCTCTTTCACTACAAGAAAACATGAAATCCATTAATCTATCCCTAGATAGGTTTAGTATGAGACTTTTATTTTCAACTACAAAATTTTATTTATCGCTAATTTCTTATTATTGATAGGTGTTTTATTATGTGTTGGCAAAGAAACCATCATGTGGTGTCTTTGATGGTGGTTAATCTCACACTTGAATTGTCTTATATATATATATATTATGTGTGATGTGGAGTTGGTTAGCTGTCTGTATGGCAAAGGCTGAGTGTAGACAACTTAGTCGTGGGGTGTATCAAGCACTTGAAAGACAAAACCCACCACCATCTTGAAATGGACCATTTTTATTTTATTTTTTATTTTTTCTTGCATTAACTCATGAAATTAATACTACTACAACACAATACAATGGGAAGTAGGCCTTGAGTTGTAAAGAGGTTAGGGGTAGAGCATGTCCCATGCATCTATTTGCCTTTTTCAAACTTTTATCTATTTTTATATATTGGATGGTCAGGTTTAAACAAAGGTTAGAGGCGAATTCAGTATTTAAAGTTTATGACTTTTGAATTCTCGCCTTTTGAATCGGCTGGGGGATTAGGTTTCATAATTTATAATTTGTACAATTATTGGATTCTATCAAACACTATTGAAAACAATATATCTTCCTCTGACAGATGTACATATATATAGGAGTTTCAACTAAATTCATCTATCGTAATATATTAATAGTTGAATTCCGCTAACAGTACAGCGCTAAAGGTTACAAAACCAAATCTCCACTGTGACATTCTTGCTTGTTTTTAGTCTTTTTATTAGAATTTCTGATTTTGACATTAATTAATCTATGCAGGGCCGATGCTAGGGTTCATCTGAAACCCTTCGTTCGAAAAAATACACTATATATTCAAGTATAAAATTAATAATATTTATAATAAATATTAAATTATCTTGATTTACTGTACATTTACTTTTTTATATTTTGAATCCTTTATCGATTCCACCATTAGTGGTAGGGTTAGTATGCAGAGAAATATAGTATTATATATTGATATGGTTAAAGTGTCTCATTCTTGGTGCTCCTTAGCTAATATTCAGAAATAAGGTGGACATAGTTTCATGGCATTAATAATATCTTTCAACCAAACTGTGGGGATGGTCTTTTGCACTCCTTTCTGGTCATGTCTTAATTATGACTTTAGAATATTAGTCTTCTTCTTTGTTTCTTATACTATATATAATATAATATATTAATTTGTACATTTCTATGTTTGTGTACATGTGTGTTACCGACTTGTATATATATTTATTTGGTATGTATTGGCATGGTCCATATACATATATAATGACATGAATCTACTATTTGGTTTGAAAATAACTAGTCACATAATGTGGTGGACAAATAAAATTATTAGAAATTTTGAATTCGAATCTCGTAAATGAATAACAAAACATGGTAGTGAGCGCTTTTTTTTTAATTGGCTTTATGCATTGCCAATTTGGATTAATTAGAGTCCCAAAATAAATATAAGATAATTAATGTGTGGAGATTAAAACTAAACAAAAAAATGTTTTATACGAAATTAAGAATAATTAATGGTCGCTTAACCAATTAATTTTAAAACTATCTAATTACACAAGCACTTCTATCATATTTAATTACTAAATTCTTCTTTACTTTAAAATAATTACATAATTCCTCTCTTCCCCTTTTATGCCCTTCTTACTTGAAGGGCATTTAAACATTCATTTTCAAAATTATGGTGGAAAACACAAAATCCTTTTCTATTCAATATCTTAATTGTTGGGGGGCCTTAACTAAAGGAGCTAAATCGGAGGATCTCATTCCACCTTATCCCCTCGATGTCTCCCTCTTTCTCGATGATGATGTGCATTAGGTACTCATAATGAAATTAATATATATTGAATGAAATTGATATTGGATACGTACATAAAATTTGTGAAACTCAAATACATTCTTAAATACATATACATAGGAACTAGGAATAGAGACGTGAGAGAAGGGAGAGGTGAGCGAAAGAGTTTGTGTCAGAGATAAATGTGAATCATGATTAAATACAGTGTATCTGAAATAAATTACATCTAATTTAACTCGCATGTATCTGAAATACATATATTTGTTCCGTATACATGTATTTGGAACATAATTCTTCTAGTTTAGGGTTTGGGACCGAAAATAAAATTAGGTAAATTGTTGTTTCATCATATTATAATTAGCACCAATAATAGTATGATTTGTTTGTTTTATTTTGGGTCCCTGATAGAGCACTTATTTTGTTAAACGGCCGACCAAGTAATTAAGTTTTTAATAATTTTCTTAGCTAAGACGGCTTTACTATATATGATTAAAAACTATGGTCCCAAAAATATAACCAACTTCCCCATCTATTTATTATAACAATGATACTAATAATAATACTACTACTACTAATAATAATAATACTAATAATAATAATATAATAATAATAACAATAATAATAATAATAATAAATTATTAATTGAATTCATTATTTTCAATTAACATGTTGCAAGGACGGAAAATAATTAAAGATAAAAGAAGTCAAAACTACCAAATAAACATAGGTTACAACAAAAACTTTATAATCAATATTGAAGTTTCTAAATTATGTCAAATAAGAGATGTGTGGTGGTACAATATATGACATACAAAATTTTGTATGTACATAGATTTGAAAAAAATCTTGTAAATCAATCGAATTGAATCCAATAGAATATTGAATCAATCAAATAAAGATCTCCATTCTATTTCTGTCGTTAGTAGCAAATTCACACTAAAGACAATGCAGACATTCGTAGCTAGTCTTCAAATTTTAAATATGTTGCTAATTATAAGGTATGTAAATAATCTTTTTTATATGTATGATCGTATGTTATTCAAAAGTTACTGATATAAACTTAAATACACGCCTCACACAATTTTTTAAATGGGAAGACTCCCTATACCAAGATAATAAGTGAATATGATCAAAACTAATGATTCTTCAAATATATTTTTTTTCATTTTCTTCTATTTTTATTTCCTCATAGATTGGCCAAAGTTGGCAAAAATAGTACTCCTATAATATATGTTTGGCATAGCAGTACACAAACTTTTGCCTATTGAAACTTTAGCCACATCTTTAATTTGTAGTTGAAACTACAAGTCTTTTGAGTTATCTTTGCACTGTATACCCATATTGCATTATTGTGTTGTCTTTTTGTCTTAGCCTCTTTAGTCTTTAGTATGGACCATTACTACAGTGACTCTGGTCCTAAACATTATAGCAATATTCAAAATTTAGAGTCCGTCAGTTCAAAATGACTATAACTATTTACAGCTCAATATGTTTAGCTAGACTTAGAAAAGTTGATATAAATCCGTTTTTGCATGTCGCATTTTTGCAATTTCTAGTAAGTATTCATTCGTCCTTCACTAAATATCTCAGACTCAACTCATATGTTTGGGATCGATCTTATTAGGGAACATTGTACTCTCTAATATGAAACTTTTCAGCTTGAATTTAAATTTTATACGACCTCAATATAAATATCAAACACCACTAAAAAAAACTTTTAAAAACATACATTCTAATACTCATTTGTGTTGTGTTTCTCTATTATCACCTCAATGTTTTGAAAAGGAGTAAATGAGGTACTAACATTAGGACCATCTTGATTTATTTTTTGAACCACCATAATTATATCTCACTTTGGGTATATACTCCCCTCCTTCATTTTTACATTATTTCAAAATTAAATTTTTACTTTTGTTTGCTATTTTTCATATATCAGGAAAAAAAATAATTTATTTTATCCTCAACGTTAATTACTTATTTCTCGAATAACCTAAAATTATATTAATTATTATTTTTTAACAGGCGTACAAAACTATCAACATGAGTTGTGGTGCACTGGTGGGAGTGTTTCACCCTTAACCAGAGGTTTCGGGTTTGAGCCCTGGATATGGAGAAAATCTTGTTGGGAGCGCCACCCCCGAATGGGCCCTGCAAAGCACGATTCGAATTTAGTCAGGGCTCCAATGTGGGCTTCGGACACTGGATGGAAAACCAAAAAGCAGGCGTACAAAACTCAAAATGAATAAATAAAAATGAACGGACGATAGATTATAAAGTACAATTAATTGATAAATCTAACTAAGAGTTAATATCTTCACATACATGCAATGCAGTGTTGTAAAGTACATTTGATTAACTACCTTTTATACAATTTTGAAATTCACGCCATAGGTTAGTCCATTGTACGGAATGTAGCATAAACTTGACATAGAAAGGTTATAATTGCAAAGATTTTTTGTTAGAATTCCTTCAATTACTTTGTCCTTATTTATTATAGGTAACTTTTTTTGGAATTTTCTGATCTTCATATAATCCCAGCACTTCATATATTCTCTTAATGGGGGATTTTTAAAATAGCACTATTTAGTATCGAATGAAATTACGTGAATATAATATCTGATTTTAACTATATATAGTAAAAATTACATGTATGTAAAGACATATGATATGTATAGCCAACTTGATCCATTGTATATTTGTTTTCAAACTATATGTGAGATCAATTGTATGTGAAAAATATGTAAAATATATGTGGAGTGTATATTTGTTGTAAAAATATATAACGTCCTTATGTTTTGTAATTTTTTTAATAGTACCATTATAAAGAGTAATAGAAGGACTCTAAATCGTTGCATCGAGTAGTTTTTATATCTTTTTTTAACTTGGCGTTTGGTATCAATAGTATTGGGAGTTTGATTTTGAATAATTTAAATTCAAAACTTTTTAAAATATTTATTGTAATCCCATTTAATAAAAATATTCCCTCCGTTTCTTAAAAGAATTTACCTTAAACCTTCAAGTGAATTTGGATATACATTTCTTATTATTTTTAAATATAAATAGTATCTAGAAATTACAAAAAAAAACACTTTATTTAATTTATTATATTTAAAATTACTTTAAATTCTTCTTGTTGTCAACCTTTTTTGATGATTGTTTTTTTTTTAAAATAAAAAATACAAGGTAAATTTCTCGATGTTGACATTATCAAGAGGACGTAAATATTGAAAAGTCTTTCGAGAAAGGAAACATTTTTATTTAATCAATAGAAGGAAAAGAAAAAGTATATATAATTTTTTTATAGTAAAATAATCATTAATTTTATCCTGAACTTCTAAAATAATAAATCATTTGAGATATTTAATTTTAAAAATTAAGAAAATAATTTGAAATGAAATAGGTAATTACCAAGATGACACAAGAAATTTACTTGGTTGGCTAACCCTTTCCCCATCCGACCCACTAAAAGTTGTCCCGACTCGATCCAAGCTCGAACCTAACAAAGACACAGTTTAGTTTAGTGGGTCAAGTCGGGCCAAACCGGTCCCCGTTGCCAGTTTTAATTGAAGGTCTCTTTACTATCTTTATCGAATTATGTGGTCAAAATTTAAAAGAAATTAAATGAATCCACGTATTTGAAATATAGCCATCATTTAAATAAGGTGAAAAAAGGAAAAGACATTAATGCCAATTGTGTACTTTTTCGTGGAATTTTGGTTCTTTAGGTTAAAGTTGGCTTACGTTTGGATATGTGATATGTAGTTATGATTTTAAATTAGCATTTGAAAATGTAATTTAGGATCGTGATATCAACTTAGCGTTTAGAAATGCGATTTATGATCATAATTCAAATTTCAAATTCAACAAAAAAAAAATGATTTCGAATCGTGAATTTAATTTATATTTTTTTTTAATGTAAAACTTGATCCATAAGTTTATATTTTGTAAGAAAGACCTATTATTTTGAAACTCTACAAAAAATAAAAATAAAAACTCATGCTCCACTGAAGAGATTGGTTGTACCACGTGAAAGATTATATAAAAGAATAATTGGTTACTACTCTTATTGATTAATGAAACTCTATAAAAATATGTGTATTTTGATAAATTATTAAGTAATTAGACGAGTTATAAGATAACAAACAAACAAATCAAATATAAAAGTTGATTCGATATAATTTGTGATTCATTGTTTAGTTCATCTTAACCCAAAAACATCTTTAAAAAATTACTACAGTGGATACGTTAACAACATGTAATAAAGATTACTAAGTATCAGCATCATAATGCAATCGTTAAGAGAGCTTAAAAAAAATCTCAATAAACACAACTATTGAAAATAATCTATATAGAATTTGTGCACGGGTTGTAGATTGGGAGAACTCAATTTAGTTAACTAAAAATCAGTAGCATATTGAATATAATTTTTCAATATATAAAATATCCCGACCAAACTAACTCGAATTCACGTCAAATAAACACATTAAAAGAGTTAAGTGTTCCAAAGTTGTCCCTAGGGTCACACTCACACACATACATAAATAAATAGATTAACACCAACATAACAACAATATTACTATTTAGTAGGTACAACTAATTTAATAAACCAAATTTGGAGGTTAATTATGTCAATTTATAGTTAGTTAACTTCAGTCAAAAAATAAAATTAGTGTCCCACATGGTTTAGTCAATCTAACCCAATATTTTAATATTCTCAACCTAATTAATTAATCACAGCATTTGCCTTGCTTTAAGAGTACTATTGACTTCCCATATTTCCAACTATCACAATAATCACATTAAATTAATCCAACTTCAACTTATCAAATTGATCAAGTAAATCCAAGAGAATAAATCAATTAATTTTTTAATCCATTAAATAAATAATGAAAATGACAATACTATTTTCCTAGTATTATTTTATTTAATACCATAATAATTGAAAATAACAAAAAGAAGAAAAAAAAAGTGAATAGCTGGCTTTAAGATCTTTGTTGTTTTGCTGGCTTCTGAAGATACAGCAGAGTTTCTTCAGATCCGAAGAAAATGGTCAGAAAAATAAAATTTTATTCAACCAACCAAAAACCATAAAAATATACTTATCAATTATCAAGAAACCTAAAAGAAATAAGAAAAAAAAAATCATCACATGTGGATGAAACTGTTTTTTCCTTAACACTCAATTTCGAGTCTCATTATTAAAACAATTCTTGAATAAAAGCTATCCCCGATATAAATTTAAATTATTTGAGCCACAATTTAAATATCGAACATCACAAAAAAAACAACTAAAAAGTATAAAAAAAATTATAGAGAGAATCATTTATCAAAAATGCTAAAAATAATAATTTACTAAGTGGTGTACTTCATAAGGCTACTAGTTTTTTAATAAAAAATGTTGAAATGAGGCTATTTCTTTTTTAACTAGAGATTTTGATTTTGAGTGGTGAATTTAATATATTTTTGATAAAAAGAGTGACACCGGATTAGGGGTGTGCACTATTCGGATTAAACCGAATAACAAAATCAAATCAAATCAAATTTTTATTTGGATTGGTTTTTTGGTTTTTCGGATTGATTTTGGATTAATAAATTACTTTGTTTGGTTTTTTGGTTTGGTTTCGGATTTTAAAAATAAAAACAAAAAAAAACTGAATTATATATATAATGTTTAGACTTAGAATTAAGTTGGAGTTAACCACTTTTGTCCCTTTTTGGTTATTGTCTTTCATGATGATTACGTTTATATTTTATGCTTGAATTACATCTCTAATAGGTATACTTATAAGTATTGTGTTTTAAGTTTTACTTATGATTTATATTAGAAAGTATATTTAAGTGATTAAATATTATTACTTTGGTTATGTATGTTATTAATTATTGACATAACCGAATAACCAAACTGAAAAAAACCGAACCGAATATATATAATGATTCTACTTTAATTAGAGATCGAATAGGTAAATAGTGAAAGTTAAAACAGAACAAGAGAGAGAGAAATAGACAAGTTTTTTACATGGGCACACACATACATGTGTGGACATAGAATGCATAGAGGAGTCATCATATATATGTATACATCTTTTTCTTTTTGTATGATTCAAACAGAGAACTCTCTCTTTCTCTTTTGTGTGAGAAATATATATATTTGTGTGTATTTTGAGACAAAAACATGACAAAGAGTATTGTTAGTGAAAGCCCACTCTAAACCAGTTTTTCACTTTCCATCAATTTTGATGATTTGTTAGGGTTTTCTTGGTTTTTTTTTCTGTCTTTTTTCTTGTTTCTTGTTTCTTGTTTCTGTCTGGTGAATTGTGAAGTGGGGTTCTGTTATTTTGTTGTGGGTGTGGCAAAAACAGTGTAAAGGTGGAATCTTTTGGTTTCTTGGAGCAAATTTTGAGTGTTTCTTGATTTTGAGAAAAAAAGATTGATTTTTTGCTTGATTTTGAGCTCAAAGTGAGTCAAGGTTGTTGGAGACCTCAGTTATTTTGTGTTTAATGGATGATTAGGAGGGAATTTTATGTTTTGAAGTGGTCAAATTGAAGAGAATGAGGGGTTTTGGGTTGAATCTTGTAAAATTGTTCTAATTTGGTGGTAATTCAGCAAATTCTCTTGAGTATTATGTACTTATAATTGGTGTTTCTGGAGATAGATATCTTTGTTGAACAGATATAAAAAAGGTATGGACTTTTGAAACTTCTTTGAGTTGAATTTATTGTGATTTACTTTGTTTTTTGCTAATTGGTACAATTAATATGCTTAAAGAATATTTGTTTCTTTTTATTTGATGACAGCATTTCTATTCCTAATGGGAAAGTAAGTATTTATGAGGTGAAAGACTTGTTGGTTCTTGAATTGATTGTCATATTAGTAAGATTTTGTTGACATCAAGATGATTACTTTTATGGATCCAAAGGACAAAGTGAAGGAAATAGAAAAGTGTTTAGATTCTCAACTATGGCATGCTTGTGCTGGTAGTATGGTACAAATGCCTTCAATTAGTTCAAAAGTTTTCTACTTTCCTCAAGGACACTCAGAGCATGCCTCTGGAAATGTTGATTTTAGGAGCTCCATTAGGATTCCGTCGTATATTCCTTGTAAAGTCTCCGCAATTAAGTATATGGCAGATCCTGAGACTGATGAGGTTTTTGCCAAAATTAGGTTGATTCCTGTTGGTAGGAATGAGGTTGAGTTTGATGATGATGGGGTTGTTGGGATGAATGGTTCGGATAACCAAGATAAGCCTAGTTCATTTGCTAAGACGTTAACGCAATCAGATGCAAATAATGGTGGAGGTTTTTCTGTCCCGAGGTATTGTGCAGAGACGATCTTTCCTCGTCTGGATTACTCTGCGGATCCTCCTGTTCAAACCATCCTTGCTAAGGATGTTCATGGGGAGACGTGGAAATTCAGGCATATTTATAGAGGGACGCCAAGGCGCCATCTGTTGACGACTGGATGGAGTACTTTTGTGAACCATAAAAAGCTCGTCGCGGGTGATTCCATTGTGTTCTTGAGGGCTGAAAACGGGGACCTTTGTGTAGGCATTCGGAGGGCAAAGAGGGGAATTGGAGGTGGACCTGAGACTTCTTCTGGATGGAATCCGGCTGGAGGGAATTGTATGGTACCATACGGAGGGTTTTCCAGTTTTCTTAGGGAAGATGAGAATAAATTAATGAGAAATGGGAATGGAAATGGGAATAATGGTGGGAACTTGATGAACAAGGGAAAAGTTAAGGCAGAATCAGTTGTTGAAGCTGCAAATCTTGCAGCCAGTGGACAGCCATTTGAGGTGATCTACTACCCTCGTGCTAGTACTCCGGAGTTCTGCGTGAAGTCATCGCTTGTAAAGTCAGCATTGCAGATCCGTTGGTGCTCGGGGATGAGGTTCAAGATGCCTTTTGAAACTGAAGATTCTTCACGGATAAGTTGGTTCATGGGAACTATATCTTCAGTTCAAGTCTCCGATCCCGTTCGATGGCCAGATTCACCGTGGAGGCTTCTTCAGGTAATACCATCTTTATTTAGTGCATCCCCATTGTGATCTGTCATATATGATCCTGATGTAAGCACACATACTCGGTCACATAATGTTTCTCACATTTTGTGCTGATTGTTCCCCACAGATTCGTTGTTTGTTTTGATTAAAAAAGAAAAACAAATATCATTTCATTAATAACTTAGTGTTGCACTCGTTATGTTATACACATAAACTTATAGGAAGTGATTCAGATTGGTATACCAAAAAGGAAAAGAACTCCTAATCTGTAGAAAAGATAAACTATTTAAATTTGTTTTTAGAGAAAAAAAGAATCAGGGACTTTTTATATTCTATAACACAATGTTTAAATATTTTTGCAATCTCGTGAAGTTGGAGAGTTTTGATACCTGTATTTGAACTCAATGAACAATACTTGGAGTTGTAGCTTTTATTTCCCAAACAGAGGGTTGAATTATTACATAGTGTGTCCTGTTTCTTTACTTACAAAAGAAGGGGACAGAATCCGACAATCAATCAATTCTTGCTTAATTTAGTATGATCCTGACTTAAATTGTGATGAATTGCTGTAGGTGACGTGGGACGAACCTGATCTGCTCCAAAACGTAAAACGTGTCAGCCCATGGCTTGTGGAATTAGTCTCAAACATGCCTACCATTCATCTTTCTCCCTTTTCGCCCCCACGAAAGAAACTAAGATTACCTCAACATCCAGATTTTCCTCTCGATGGCCACCTTCCTATGCCGGCTTTCTCCGGCAACCACCTTCTAGGGCCTAATAGCCCCTTTGGTTGTCTTCCTGACAACACCCCTGCTGGCATGCAGGGAGCCAGGCATGCTCAATATGGTTTATCATTATCAGATCTCCATTTCAATAAGTTGCATTCTAGTTTGTTTCCGGTTGGTTTTCCACCACTTGATCAGGCTGCAGCAGCACCTCGTAGACCCCTGAATATTCCAATGATCAGCAAGCCATGCAACAATGAGAATATATCTTGCTTGCTAACCATGGGAAATTCTGCTCACTCTACGAAGAAATCTGATATTGGGAAAGCACCACAACTCGTGCTTTTCGGTCAACCTATACTTACTGAGCAGCAGATCTCTCTTAGCTGCTCGGGAGATACTGTTTCTACTGTTCGTACAGGGAATAGTTCCTCTGATGGAAATGCTGATAAAATCGGGAACGTGTCCGATGGTTCAGGTTCTGCACTCAATCAACGTGGATTAACAGAACGCTCACCATGCGACACATTTCAATCTGAGCCTAATACCGAGATTGGACACTGTAAGGTTTTTATGGAATCAGAAGATGTAGGTCGCACTCTGGATCTTTCATTGCTAGGATCTTACGAAGAGTTATGCAGGAAATTGGCAAATATGTTCGGTATTGACAACTCGGAGATGCTTAATCACGTACTTTACCGGGATACCACTGGCTCGGTCAAGCAACTTGGTGATGAACCATATAGGTATGTTTTCAAAAAATTTCCCATGTTTTCCAACATACTCCATTATCTGTTTATTCATATAATGAAATAGTTCACATTGCTTTCGTAGTAAGGAAGTGTTTCTTTCCTCTATTTTGCAGCGACTTCATGAAAACAGCGCGAAGGTTAACAATTCTAACTGATTCAAGCAGTGACAATGTAGGAATCAGGGAATAGAGAGAACAAGTAAATCTCCACTTTCCTTTTTCGAACTGTATAGCTGGATGATCGAGTGCTTTGTTCCTAACATCTCAACTCTTTCGGACATGCTGACGATGATGATGTTCAATTTACCTAGTTTATGAGTGGAAAAGTTTGCGTTTTGCATCAACGTTTCAATATATTTACTAGTAGTTTTCACTTTTCTTGGGATCGTTTCCGAGTTTTTGTTCCAAGACAATACCTACAAAGAACAAGATAGAACTTGTTTTTTGTAGGCTTTGTCTGCTAATTCTAGTACTCCATTTGTTAATTAAAGGCCTTCTAAGAAGGCTTAAAGACTTGTTCTAGTTTTTATTTTCTATATATCTAATCAGTATATAGTTCAAAACTTTGTCTAAAAGTTTTTTTCTTGTTTTATTGATGATTTAGTATTCTAGCGGCGAATGCACGCACATCTATTGTCTTCAGCTCGAACTATATGTATATATAAATGGGATTTTTTGTTCAAATACACGTATACAAAGTCAAATTCTTGATCTGTCTCTACCTCATAACATCTCCAAAGTCAAAAGAGTGGAAAGGAACACATTTGATTGCAAAAAAGGCATAGATAAGCATATATAGAGCCTATTAATTGGTCATTTTGAACGACTCGATGAATTAAGTAGATCATTCCAGAAGGCAACTTAATGACTATAGATCGAACATATTCAACTTTTATTGTACGAGTATGATGGTTGTTCACGGCCCAACTACACCTATCACATCATAAAAAGTATCATCGTGTTTACGTAGAATTTGGGGAAAATTGTATTCTAAAAGGGGTGTGATATAGACGACTTGCGAAATTCTAAATATATGGAAGACCTGCACAAAGGTGTTGGTCGGAATATGGGAAAATATATTTGTCAACATCATTATTGGATCAAAGGATATATATTTAGAAATTAGAAAGTATATATCTTTAAAAGGATTATAGATATTTTGCGTACACGATTATGTTATCTTTAAAAAGATTTTGTTTTAAAAAAAAAATTGGACTTATTATTAATCTTGATAATGATTTAAGTATATGTCTAATCAAATAATTGACAAAAAAATATTAGTACTAAATCAACAAGCAAACCTCCCTCCACCTATTACCTCAAATCTTGAGTTTGAATCCTTCCTTGATCGAGTTTTAATATAGGTATCGAACGTTCGGTGAAAAAATAATAAAATGCCATGTGTACACGACATAATCTGCAGACCCTAAAAGAGCAGAAGTCACATGGTAGACCAAAAACATTTGAAAACAAGATACCCTAAACAAAGTCCTACATTAAATACTGCTATTTTGTTGCCGCAAGAATTGGGAAATTTTTTTAAAATTAATTAAATGTTTGTTTACGTGATTAGTATTGGGATTGAGGCAATTAAAAATTAATTAAATTTAATGAAACATTGACCTTAATTTCAGCAACAAACAGCAAACACAAAGTCAAAGATAGAGTTACGCAAAGACAACATCAGCAACACCAACAACAAATGACTTTTATTTCTTTCTTTTTTAAAAAGAAAAAAAAACTTGAGGCGGTTTTCGAATATCAAAATAAATAATAATAATTGATACTTTAATTATTAGCTACTTACACATAAAATTTGGATAAAAATAAAACTATTGAATTCACATGAATCTGTACTAGAGGTGATATCTATACGTATTCAATTAAACTTAATATCTATACGTATTCAATAAAACTTCTTAATACAAACGCACCAAGCAAAAGTTACTGAATTTGACCAAATCTGTTTTCGAACTTTTAGCTCCGCCCCGAATGAGACACACGTGTGAAGAGTGAAGACAGGTGTAAGTCAAATAAAGGAGGTTGATTGGTCAAAGAGTAAATAGGGTTCACGTGTGGCCAACGTAAGCAAGAGTAGATTTTTGCATGGGTTGCGCCGTTTTGAAGACTACGCTGTTTCTTCTTTTTAAAAAATAAAAATTATCATGTAGATGGTAAATCGAAATAAATCGTAGGTCATATGTTTAAATAAAATTTATAAAGTTATTGATTTATCGATATGTTAGAGCCAAATAAATAAGATTCCCTATATCCTACGCCAGGGAAGGGTACCCATAAAAATTGATTTAGTTATACCTTCTAAATGTTGTAGTCTTAACTACTCCGATTCTTCCGGAATATCATATGTAAATTTTATAATATAGTATTTAAAGTGTTTGTTTATTTGATTTAAATATTGGAAAAATATGTGTGTTTGTGCTATAGATATGATATGTACATAGATAGATATCATACATGATGGCCATCATGTACATGCATTGTATGATAATAACAATAATCAGGGGCGGCTCTAATAAATCGGTGGCCTAAAGCCAAATCCGAATGGAGGCCTTCAATTCGAATATATATTTTTTATGAAGTTTATTATAGCCAATTATTTAATCTTTCTTGAGACATAGTATTCATAATTTGTCGAACTTCTATTACTTCTTTACTTTTTAATGAAAAGTTTTTATTTTCTATAAGTAATACTCGGTATTTAAAAAAAAATAATACTTATAACCTATTATTTTATTTTTTTAAATGAGGGCCCTCAAATTTTGGGGTCTAAGGCAATTGCTTTTTTTTCAAAGTAGTAGAGCTGCCCCGGACAATAATCGTGGTTTAGTATTCGCACTGAAATACAATTAAACTAAAATTTGAGGATCGTTGAGTTATTTTTGAAGAGACGGTCTCAAATAAGATATGTTTCATTTTTAAGGGTTCGAAAATTGAGACATCTGATTTATGATAGAAGAATCGCAATCATCCTATCATAATTTATATTGATTGGTGTGCTTTAATGAAGATTGAAAATATGAACAAGTAATTTTTTGAGTTTTAAAATATTATTTTAAGAAGATTGAAATAGTTGTTAATTCTATAACCATATTTGCATTTTGTTTTCATATAATAAAATGCAATAATTTTTTCCCTAAATATCTTTTTGTTTCCTTTGTCTGTATGTACGGGTTACGTGTGTGACTAAATATGTAGGTTTTTGACAAAATAAATTGTACACTAGCTTGTCCCAATATATAGACTGAAGAACTACAAATAATTAAAATTCAACATCAATATATATATATATATATATAATTTGATTTATTTTGTGGTGCAAAAAGGTGCACACACTTAAAACATACGTATATACGAGTATAATTATACACAAGTTGGGATCCCATTAATTTCAAGCCATTGACTTAGTATGTGTAAACCTTTTACTGACAAAGATCCATTTTATGAGCTTAATAAACATCATTTAATTATAGAAAAGAGAAGACTTTTATAATAAGCTTCTTAATTTCCACTCCTAAAGCCTAATCAGATCCTAATTAAGCCATAGTACTACTTAGCATTAATAGCATTAATTAAGTAAAAGAGTTATTCGCGTCCCAAATTATATGTCGTGATTTCTTAATAGTTATCTTAAAGTAATATAAATTATTATTATTTTCATTTTACGGCTTACGCTTAGTAAAATTTGTTATTAAATACTATAAACAGTTCAATTGTGGCATAATGATACATAAATTGAGTAAATATTCAATGAAGGGATAATATATCTTCAAACATAAATAAGGATAACATAGTCAAAACTGTTCCTAGTTACTCCTTCCGTTTCATTTAAATTGACTTCTATACTAAAAATATAGTGTACATAGTTTTTTTTTCCTCATACAACTATTTGTAATAAAATAATATTAGTCAAATTTAGAGGTTTTAAAACATCATTAATAAAATGAACTTAGTAAAATACACTCTTAATAAAAACTCTCTTAAAAATTGTGTTAAGTTAATATAAATTATATTTTCTTTTAAGACATTATAAGAAAAATACAATCGATAATTTGTGACGAACGGAATGAAAGAACCGACAGAGACACTTTACTTGGAGTGAAAATAGTCACCGACAGATTTCACAACACAAAAAATAAAAATAAAAACAAAAGAATAGACAAGATCATAAGTAGTTTTGAGTTGGATCACGTGAATGTACAACCACGTTTGATCAACGTTGTCTTTAATCCTTTTTATATGTTAGCCATATGAGTCTCTTTGGTGAGAGAGACGAATTCAGAATTTAAATTTTTATGAATCACAAAATTTAAAATGATAATATCAAGTTTTAATAAGTGTATACGAAATAAAGAATGTGGTATGTTTTGATAAATTTACATATAATGATTTGAGGCAAAATTATCATGTTTCAGCTAAATCGTATTCTATCGAATTGAATATGAAAATTTTATTTTTAATGATTGATAGTTTTGAATATCTCAAAATTCATGTCCAAATAAAAAGTATTTCTCCATATATCCCAAGATTCAAATTGCAATTCAATTCAAATATTTAAAAAGCACAAAATAAGGGTGTGTGTTTTCCTTTTTTTCTGCTGGTTAAAAATTTTGAAAAATATTTTTTTCTCGTAGAAAAACCAAGTCCTTGAAAAAACTTATAAGTAAAATGACTTACATAATAAAAGTAGAAAAAACAAGTTAGATTATGTTCTCCTCGCTCTCACTTGCACCCCCACCCCATCCGCATATATAATTATTTTTAAAATAATATTTTTACTTACATATCCTACACAAACTGATTAGTAAAAATCACTTATTTTTCACAAAAATATTTTCATACTAAACCCACCCAAAAAGAGAAATTAAAAATAGGGGACATGTAACACTTTCCAAGGCTTTTTCAAAATGTAAGTGTTTATTTGGAGCAAACATTTAATTAATTACTCTGTTTTCAGCACCCCAGGAATTGATCTCCATAATATCTGCACCATGTTTAATTTCTCTGATTCTCTCCATTTATGAGATAAAAGTCTACACCAAAAATACCACTATCAATTTAATTTTAATTAATTCCACTTTCTACAAGTTGTACTTACTAGGTTAAAATTTGATATGTTAGATATATCTTCTTCTTAATGATTGTGGTGTCTCGATCAGTTTTAACTTTTAGTGTACATAAGTAGGTATTTATGAAGTAGATGAATTAAAAACTTAAGAGTTTCAAGAAGCTCTACATTTTTCTACGTAATTAATTGAGGGTATAATAGGTAAAAAAATTTGTCCTTTCTTGATTTGTCAAAATGGACAAGTAATTAGGGACAACTAAAAAAGGAAAAGTAGACAAATAATTAGGGACAGAGGGAGTATTATTGAACAAATAGACATATGCGTCCTACGTGGCATAATACATTTGTTTGAGTGTATCTCACGCAAATTTACACGTAGAACGTGTGTGTCTAGTTATTCAACTTTATACAGATTTAATAAGTGTCTACATATACATATCTAAAATTGCATAAATATGATCAGGTGAATCCAAATTAAACGACATATTTATATATTACGAGCGCTAAATTAAAGGACAAAGAAGTTGGGAAATTTAGGAGAGGAAAGGACGCATGCATATGCATGTGTTGTCTTGGGATTAAGTTTGCTTACAATTTACGTTAAATGATCTATCGATCAGTGCAGAAAACTAAAAAAAGTTCTGTTTGTTTTTTTGTTTTTTCATCTTTCCTCTTTTGATAGATCCAAAGCAAACACCAAAAATGGTGGGTGAGAGAGAGAGAGAGACCTTTCATTATTTTACACATTTTTTGCATCATCAAAAACATTATGAAGCATGGTTGGTTTGTCCTATAACACAACAATCCCCCACCCCACCCCATCACCTAAAAAACTAATCCTTATTGAGTGATAAAACTAACGTTTGATCATATATTTTGAGTCAGATTTTGAAATTTTATCTTCAAATAACGGCCATGAAATTTTAAAAAACTGGCTCAGAATTAATTTTGGGAGAAAAGAATTGATTTTTTTTCAATTAAAATACATGTTCAAACATACAACTTGAAAAATTCAAAATTTCGATTTTCAATATCAAATTTTATGGACAAAGGGATGGGAATTTAATTTTTTCGTAATACTTAAATGGGGTTAAAAAGGAAGAAAGACCATACTTTTAAGAGTTTAATGAAATACATATCATGTATTATGTATTGATGGTGTAAGAAATATTGGTATCTTTATACAAATAACTGATTGAATTTACTGTTTACTTTTTTAGACGATATACATTAATTATACATTAAGTATATACAATACTTCGAGACATATTACAAATGAACTTTATACATTATGCCATATATTCACTAACCATTGTCAATTTAAGCAATTGATTAACGAACAATTAGGTAAGTTGATTCTTAAGAAATATTAATACAATCAAATATTACATATAAGATGTAAGATAATTATAAATAACAAGTATATTAGTTATTGCTATCGTATGCTAAATTATAGTGAGAATATAAAAATACGTAAATTGTCAATATATATAACTTAAATCCTTTTTATCTTAACGTCTAGGCGTCTACCTACAATGCTCTGATGGAAACCAAATGAAGTGGGTCCGGCCCATTCAGGATATGGGCTTTTCCTCTCCACGAATGTCATATGGGCCCAGACCGACAGAGATTCGTATATGAGATTAATCAGTTGGCCCATTAGGTCCACTACAATAATGGCCCAATCATGAATTGTTTGAAAATGACCTTTCAACAGTTGTCTAAAGGACTATTGTGGACCTAACTATTGGGCCCATTTCATTAACTGCAGTATTATAAGGACTAGGTGGGCCTAACTAATGGGCCCTCATGTTGATGAAGGGTGATTTACGAGAATGGCCTTGGACGTGACCGTGGGTGGTTTTGAACTTTTGACATAGAAAATTTGGATATCCGTTGTTTTGACGGATTAAAAAATTCTGAATGGAATGATTTTGAATACCGATTTGTTAAATCAAACATATTTTAACGTGCTCAATTTGTGTTAATCATGAATTGAGAAAAAAAAAAAAAGTTTTTATATGTCGTCTTTTTCTCTGTTTTTTTATGGAGTGATTGTGAAAGGTAATTTTCTCTTAATTTTTAGTGTGAAAAGAGTAATAAAATCTGAATTATTTTATGTCTAAAGTTGGAGTTTTTGGTCAAAATCATCCTTAAATTATACCCTAAACTTGAACTACATTCTTAAAGTATCATTCTTAGCAGAAAACATCCTTCAAGTAATTAAAAGTGAATAATTTTCATCCTTCTACTTGGAAACTTAATCCATTAAAGTATCCACTTACCAAAGAGTTTTTTGTTACATTATCATGCTTCCAAAATTAATATGGAAACAAAATGTAGTAGAGAGTCATTGAACAAGAAAAAAATTGTGACTTTCTAATGGACGGGTTGAGCCAAATTAAAATGAAATTAAAATAGTCGAGTTATTAATTAAAGAGGTTTCAGATCGAACCGCATAATTCATGTTTTGTGCAGTATATTTAATTTCGAGAACAAAATTGATTCCCTAAGGTATCATAGGTGGATTGATTTAAGTTTGGACCGATTAATAAAGGGAGTTGAAATTATAAATGTTTAATGTATGATATTAAACATTAACTTTTGGACCATTCATAAGGTACAAAGTGAACTAGTAGTATGGTATCATTCCTATTTAAATATTTTTCGATTGCCAATAAAATAGAATGCAACTGATTAACACATACAAAAAAACAACTTCTAACATTATGAAAAGATAAAGAGTGCAATAATACACCACCTTTAATAGAAATACACACAACTTAAAATAACAGTTTTTCTATATTGTTTTTACAAGCATATTAGAGATAACAACAACAATATCAATAAGCAAACCCAAAATATAATTATTTTTTGTAAGAGGGGAAAGCAATTTAGCCTTTTTGAAGGATTCTTCACAAAAATTAATATCCAAATTTGCATCTTTAGCATAATAACCCAAATCCATAAATTGCTTGTATTCCAAGTACAATTGTGTTTCTCCAAGAAAATCCATTGCCTCTTCATAATTAATTGAACAATTCCCATAAATGTTTCTCAATTTTGAATCTTTTTCATCCAATAAAAGAGAGTTAACTTTGTCATTTGTAGCATTAATATGGGAAATTGCCAAATTAATGGCTATATATTCAAGAGTGGGCAAATTTGATGTTTTGGATTTTGGATTTGACTCCAAAATCTTTTCACAAAATTTTTCATTCTTGATTTGTTTGCAAACATTTGGAATCAAATTTCCAAATGAAAAACCAATTAGAAAAAATAAGTTGAAGAGCAAGAATAGAAGTGATAAAAATTGAGAAGATGAGGCCATTTTTTTTTCAATTGAAAATGCTTGTGTTGTGTAAACATATATATAGTATTAACTTTTTAATTTTTTTCCCTTTTTGGGTTGAAACTATTGAATTTATGATTGTTGTAATCTGTATTTCTTTAAATATTTGTTGCCTTGTTTGTTCTATTATTACTTCCCAATTAAGAAAAATACAATATACATTAATAGCCTTGTAAAGTATTATTGCAACACAAACACCTGTAAAATTGCTCAACGACCAAAATCGTCCACCATTTCTTTCTTGCTTACGAATGTTTATGGGTATCGTTTACTAGGTCATTATAAAAATTTGGGTTAAAAAGATTTTGTCGGGTATATTTCCAAAAATTCTTGGACTAATAGATATGAAAAACTGAAAAAAATTGAATTCATGTTTCATTACCTTTAAATGTCAATAAAAATGGCGTGGATCTTGTAGATGCTATGATTATCATTCACTAGATCCTTATGAATGGTCCCACAAAATTTGGGGTTAAAAAGATTCGGTCAATCATATACCAAAAAAAATAAATCATAAATTAATATACACAAAAAAAATGAGAAAATTTTGAATTTTTGTTTCGTGACTCCTAAACGCAAATAAGTGACGTGGATCTTGTAGAGGCAATGTGTATATTTACTTGGTCATTGAAAAAGGTTTCAAAAAAGTTTGGATAAAAAATATCCGGTTAGTAATATTATCAAAATTTTATGGACTGATACACAAAAAATTGTGAAAAATCAAATACCTCGTTCGTGATTCTTAAACACTAAAAAAAGGGGCCTATATTTTGTAGAGTCTATGAGGGATCGTTCATTAGGTCATTAAGAATTAGGAAAAACTTCAGAATATGGCAAACATTCATATATATTCAAGAAAAATAACTACGTTTTATTTTTTTCATGTTATATGGATATAATTAGACTATAAATAGCAAAGTTAATTATGTACAAATAAATAATTTTTTATATAAATAATTAATATAATAAATAAATATTAAATAGGAAAGTAATTATTGAATGCCTAATTAATTATGGCAGACACATTTGTGATCTTTTCCCATGTTTACCATCTGTTTTATTTAAAAAGATATAGGTAAGGAAAATGACTGAGTTTTCGAAAAATCGATTAAACTTATGATTTAAGAGAAATCAAA
>NW_006239101.1:2221-29134 GCF_000226075.1 Solanum tuberosum | reverse complement strand
CCACAAATTGTATCTTTTTTGCTCGTTTGTCTAATGTATCCATATTTTTGCTTAACAACAGTGTTGAAATGTATCCATATTTATATACATAGATACTTGTATTGTTATATAAGCACAAGTTGAAATGTTGATTTGCGAATACAGTTATATCTAGATAGATAAGTACTATATCCAAGATAAAAAGTTGATTAGGGAATACAAGTATAGTTGTATCCAACGTATTCATTTTTGTGATTAACAACAACGTATTCATTGTATTCTATATTGGTGTATTCATTTTTTGTTTAACAACTAGTGTATCTTTTGCCATGTAGTTCACCTAATTCAAAATCGAAATACTTAACCTTCATTCACAAATTCAACAATTTGCTTACATACAATAACTTGAATTAACAAAAAAAATTTACTAATACCTTCACGACGCCAGAATAAGAATTATGGAGACAACAAGAAAATTGAGTATGATGTATCACATTTTTTGTTAAACTGATAAAGAATATGATATGATATGTCTTTAAATGAGTAATTTTTCAGTTATAAAGTTAATTATGGGAAGTTGCTCATTGTATGGACGTAATGTAAGGATAGTGGGTTATATTTAGAGTCAATTCCTTATTTAGTTTGTTGTACTTAAAGATCTATTAATGTATAAATAAAAAAAATAAAAAACTATACAAAAATACAGCGAAAAAGTGATATAAATTGTAGTCATTTATTGTAAATAGCATACTTATAGCTATTGGTATTCATTAACCCTATAAATATAGTTATTTTTGTAAGTTGCTCGAAGAATCATCCACAATTAAAAAGTGATATTTTCAAAAAATCATGGACTAGAGCCCGTCAAAATGAGCTTAGCTTATGGGGCCGGCTCAACCCAACCCACTATTGGAATATGATTTTTCAAGCACATTTAAAAATAGGGTTATAAGCCCAACCCATATAACCTCTAGGCCCTTGAGGCTTGATTGGGGCCTAGCCAGGGTCGGTCCATGGGCCAAAACTATTTATTTAAGGGTACACAACTGACAGAAATCACACTAGTGTATGAGTTAATTACTTAATGCACGCTATATTATAATATTATGAATCTTACCAGATTTGGTGCGTCCAGATACATGTATCTCAGGATCCATGGACTCATAAGTAGGTGTAATTTGTTCTAGATACACTCTATCCAAGTGGATTCACACGTATCTAGGATATGTAAACAAATCTCACACCCTCGCCTCTCTCCCATCTCGCTTATCTCGCTCGTGTATCTAGATGCATCATGCATCATACCAAATACATGTATCTCGCATATCCAGTATCCTAGATACATGCTTGGACTGGGTGGGGCTGGGCTGGCCCTTCATGACAACACTATCATGGACTAATATATGTGAAATACTAAAAAAAATCGGAATCTTTATATTGTGGATCCTAAATGCTAAACAAAAGTGGTGTGGATCTTGTAGAGGCTATGGGTATCGTTAACTAGGCAATTACGGATGGTCCTACAATATTTTGGATAAAAAATATATGTCATATATATTTTTAAAAATTTATGGACTAATACCCACAAAAATTTGAGAAAATCTTGAATATCTATTTCGTGACCACTAAACACTAAAAAGTGCATGGATCTTGTAGAGGCTATGGGCATCGTTCACTTGATCATTCCAGAAGATTTCAAAAAATAATTGGGTACCAAATATTCATGAACTAATACACACAAAAAACTGTAAAAAATAGAACCTTTGCAGTCCAGATACTATGAATCAAATTTCAGTTTTTTGACAGCATTGAGAATGTCACTCATACATATATAACAAAATGTAAAAGACTTGATAATCAGCTGTAAAGCACTGTTGCATTTTGTGACCTCTGATGGTTCAACTCCTTTTGGTCATATCTGCTAAAAATCTATACAATTCAAGATTTAATAAAATGTTGTATAGGGACTTAGAAAAATCTAAGAACCATCACTTAACAAAAGAGAGTATTCTAGGGAGGCAAAAAATTTGGATGGAAGATGCTCCGGAATGCCTCTCGGAAAGCATAATGTAGCGCGAATTCTGAAGCATAATCCTCCTTGCCATGTTTGAGTTAGATTAATTTGGTAAGTTGTCAACTTCCGAATGATCTCCGGACTACCAGGGTTCTGGTGAAGTCATATCTGTTTCATGCTACATTTCAACTTCTCCGATTCAAGCTCTTGCTTCAAAGACTCGAGTCGTTCAAGTAAATCAATGTTTTCCTGGTGAAATCGAACATCAGAGACAAAAGTATAAATTGAACTGTGGCAATTATAATAAGCATCATGGTTATCACGATCTACAAACTTTACATTTCTCATATGAAAGGCGTCAAAGAGGGGGAGAAGAAGAGAAAGATCAAAGATTAACGAAAAGACATCAAGTAAATTGACTCAAACGTTCACCTTTTGCAGCAGGTCCAACTTCTTCTTAATGCCAGCAGCACCATCCTCCTTCAACAACTGCTTAATCTGCACGAAAGGCCACAAGTTAAAAGACTAGCAAATGACGTGCAACTACGTTGCTCGGACTCTATAAAAATGTTGCCACGCCCATGTCGGATCCTCCAAAAATGCACTACTTTTGGAGGATCCAACATGCACCTGTCGGTATTTTTGATAAGTCTGAGCAATATCAGTTAACCCTCTTTCCGGGTAAAGCCGTCGTAAGTAATGACATCTACCCATGAAAGAAACATGCTTCAATAATCAGACAATGCAAAACAAAGAGATTTTCATTTGGCTGTGAATCTAATGCAGATGACATGTTCTCTGACTTAATGCACATTATGGAAGAGCCAATAGCAAAAAAAAACAGAAACAATGCATCAGTAACCAGATATATAGGCTGCGATCATGTAATCTTTAAGCTCCTTACACAGATCAGAGCGGAAAGACTTAAGAAGGATATTGAGAAAATGGTCAAATGTCCCCTCAAACTTTAGCCATATTTCCAAATTCCAACTACACACTTAGGGGTCGTTTGGTGGAGTGTATAAGAATAATGCAAAATATAGTGTATTAGTAATGCTTGTATTAGTTATGTTTGCATTAGTTATGATGAGATTTTTTTTATGCGATGTTTGGTGTACTAAAAATATTATGCATTACATAATTTTTTTAGAAAAAATATTTGTTTACAAAAATACTCTCCACAATCATAGTGGAAAGGATGTAAAAAAAGTTTTTGAGGGCAATTGTGTCATTAATGCATGCATTACTAATGCATAGAAATAGATGGTATTAGTAATACACTCTTCAATACACAATAGAGTGTATTACTAATACAAGCATTAGTTAGAAAAGTGTACCAAACAAGGTACTAATAATACATCAAACTAATACAAGCATTATTTTCTCCAATACACTCTACCAAACGACCCCTTAATCTTCCCGGGAGTCCTATTACCCCCGAACCGTTTTTTTTATGTATTAGTTCACCCTTATAGGCTGATGTGTCCACAAACGCGAACTCACCTCTGTGAGGCACGTAAGAACCAAATAAAATGTACACCTCGAGTCCAAATAAGCTTCCAATGGTAACTTTAAACATATATTTAACCATCTCTTTTTCTTGAACAAAAATTGATCTCTTTCTCTTTTGTTCTTGAACAAAAATTAATCTCTCTCCTTTCTCTTTTGTTCTTCATGGGTAACTATTCCACCATTTTCAAAGCATGATGCTTGAATTTAGTTGTCGTTATTGTATCTTTTGCTATAAATATTGAATTTAGGGTTTGCAATTTCCCCAATTTCATATTGAAGATTCGAAATCTTTCCCAATTTTATCTTCTCCTATTTTTATTTTATTTTTTTCATTTTGTGTTGTTAGGGTTAGTAATGTCAAATGCGAAATTGAATAAGTTATGCATGGAAGAATCAGACTCAATGCTCAAAGCCATAGTACGATGCAAACATGAAAGTTTGTTGCATATGAAGACTTCTTGGTCGAAGTCAAATCCTGGAAGACGATTTTGGTCTTGCCCCTGCTATGGTGTATGTGACTTTTCTTTTGTTGTTTGATTTTGTTGGGTTTAACTGATGTTAATGTTAATATATTCTTCGACTGAAAAAATCAAACAGAAGAAAAGTCACATACACCATAGCAAGGGCAAGACCAAAATTGTCTTCCAGGATTTGACTTCGACCAAGAAGTTTGCATATGCAACAAACTTCCATATTTGCATCGTACTATGGCTTTGAGCATTGAGTCTGATTCTTCCATGCATCGCTTATTCAATTTCGCATTACTAACCCTAACAACACAAAAAAAAAAAAAAAAAAAAAAAATAGGAGAAGATAAAATTGGGGAAGATTTCGAATCTTCAATATGAAATTGGGGAAAATTGCAAACCCTAAATTCAATCTTTGTAGCAAAAGATACAATTACGACAACTAAATTCAAGCTTCATGCTTTGAAAATGGTGGAATAGTTACCCTTGAAGAACAAAAGAGAAAGGAGAGAGATTAATTTTTGTTCAAGAACAAAAGAGAAAAGAGATTAATTTTTGTTCAAGAATAAAAGAAAAAGAGATGATTGAATATATGTTTAAAGTTACCGTTGGAAGCTTATTTGGACTCCAGGTGTACATTTTATTTGGTTCTTAAGTGCCTCACGGAGGTGAGTTCACGTTTGTGGACACATCAGCCTATAAGGGTGAACTAATATATAAAAAAAAAGGTTCGGGAGGGTAATAGGACTCCCGTGAAGATTAAGAGCCCGTTTGGATTGGCTTAAAAAATTTAGCTTTTAAGTCAAAAATAAAAAGTCAAACTGAAATGACTTTTAAGTCAAAAAATAAAAAGTAAATCTCGATGAAAGAATACATCAATGAGAAGTTAATTCGATAAGTTTAATGACCCTTTCTTATAACTTAGAATTTTATAATGGAAAATCGAAAATATCAAAAAGGAGTAAAAACTCGTCTTTATTGAAAAATCGAAGAAAAGCCCTTTCGTTAGAAGTAAGAAAGAGCCCTTGTAGAAAAAAAGAAAGAGGACTGGAATCTATACATTGATTCACAATTTTTTTGAACCGTATGCATCAAAAGGCGCATGTACGGTTCCTAAGGGATACAATTTTACCCTAATCAACCGACTTTATCGAGAAAGATTACTTTTTTTAGGCCAAGGGATTAGTACCGATCTTTCGAATCAACTTATTGGTCTTATGATGTATCTCAGTATGGAGGATGAGAACAAAGAGCTATATTTGTTTGTAAACTCTCCTGGGGGCTGGGTAATACCTGGGATCGCCATTTATGATACTATGCAATTTGTGCGACCAGATATCCATACAATATGCATAGGATTAGCTGCTTCAATGGGATCTTTTATCCTGGCCGGAGGACAACTTACCAAACGTATAGCATTCCCTCACGCTTGGCGCCAATGAGGTTTTTATTTGAGAGAAAAAAGAAGACTATGCCTTCGCCATATGAATACTAAGTAATAATAGCATGGCACTTCGAATTCGATATGAGAAATTTTTGTATTGTTTTTTTTTTTCAAAACATTAGATTCTGTATCGAGAGAGTAGTATGAGATAAGGGGTATTTCCGATTTTCTCTTATCTATCGGGAATTCAGTTCAGCGTCACAAACTTATTTGTTTTCATGCCGGAGAGTTCTTAACAATATTTATGTTATGAAAGAGTACGAAAAAAAAATATTTTTTCCTTATTTGATCGGATTAAAAAGAAACTTTGGGATTGCTGAATCACAGACAAAAAAAATAAAAAATAAACATATAAAGCAACGGAGCCATCATAGTATTTTTGAACTCCTCCGAAAGGAAGGATGGCAATTTGATTATTTACCCATCTGAGTCTGATAGATTCTATTTTCTCTTTCTTCAATCAAAAAAAAAAAAAAAAAATACTACTACTAGATTTCTAATGTCGATTCTAAGCGACTTTTGGTTTCTGACTTATTTTAAGTCATTTTTTACCTTGCCAAACACTTCGTAACTTATTTTAAGTTATTTTTTATATTTGCCAAACACTTTCAGAAGTCAAAAACTAACTTAAAAGTAGATTTGACCAACTTTTAAGCCAATCCAAACGGGCTCTAAGTGTGTAGTTGGAAATACGGCTAAAGCTTGAGGGGACATTTGACCATTTTCTCAAGGATATTAGGAACAAGAAATTGAAGAGCAAAAGGGACTTCAACATTGGTTCAAAACTTCTCTTCATTGACCTATTATATTATTTCTTTTTTATGACTGAGAAATTGGTCTGAAGCCACCCTTCGGGTCATTTTCCACTTAAATACTAGACTTTATTCGTTCACTTGGCACTGGGATCAAACTTGTGACCGAAGACACAAGTCCCTTTCAATCTTGGGTTAATTTATCTTTTCTATTATGTCTGCCCACTTTTTTGAATATTATCTTTTTCTTAAACTAAAAAAATAAAAATCAAATTAGTGGGCAACCAAAATAGGAAATATTTTAGTTTTACATTTGAGGATAACATCACTTTTTATTTGGTATGATGACATGAGATGAGCTTAAATGGAGAATATAGTCAGTCAGGATCCATATAGCCGACCCCAACTTGTTTGGACTAAGACATTGTTATTGTCGTAAAGATCACAACAGGACCTGGTAGCAAGACTGATCCTTCTCCAACTAATTTGATTGAGTTGGACAAACTTCAAAACTTATGTCTATTTATCTTCAATTTTAGATAAGATCTTTAAACACAACGAGAACTCGGCAAACTGATTCTACTTATTCAGCATGGTCAGAGTAGTAGCTAAGGGCCTTACATCAACTTTGATTGTATTCAATAATGACTTTTACCTACAAACTATGGAGTGTGAAAGAACTACATTGAGCACATAGTATACAAAATTTCTTCCACAAATCGAGTCGAATATTGTCTTATTTAAGGGTTTAAAAATCGATTATTCTTTAAACAAGTCAAATATTGTCTTAGTAATAATTATTTATTACTAGCATATTTAGGATTCCAGGAGAGATTGTTTTCACCTCATTTCTGGAAGTCCTTGTGTAAGGAGCTGGTTACTCGGGTAGAGCTTAGCATCGCATCTCACATATGGACTGATGGTCAGTCCGTGTGGACCATTCAGTCCAATCCATGTATATAATGTTGTTCATTCATGTCCAACAATGCTTTATTTCTTTTCTTAGACATAGGGTCATCGATACAATCATTTTTCTAGGCAGCTGTATCAAACTAGAAGAAAAGGTGAATGTTTACTTTTTATTTATTTGCTTTTTTATGCTGGTACATATGTGATTGCCTAGTTAATATTCTTGATTAAAGTGATAGATTACTCAAGCCATCATTGATTGTCAATAGAGAGGATAACATGTCGCAGAAAAATAACATACAACGGAAGTTCGAGGACTTTGCTATATATATATTAAATACTTAATCAAACATCTATGGTATTGATTCTGAATGAAAAGATGCCTACCTTAATCAGTTCCTTCTGGCAGGCGGAAGATATCTTTTCCTCGTCATCATATCTTTTTCTCCACACTGCAGATTCGTCCATTGCTTCTCTACTGGCAAGATCGAACTGTCTCCTACAAGAAACCAAGAACAATATACTTAGCCAAGCATTAAATGGCATTGAAATACTATCTTAGTGGGAAAGTTGGATTTTAAATCTAAAATATGATCATATGTTTGATTGCCATCAATTTTAGACTCGTGCTGGGAATGTGGAATGATTAAAAACCTTGGTCCTGAAAACAAAGTTTCTTATTTATTTGAATCACTACTTAACTTAGAAACGGTTTTGCATCGGCAACTTAAAGAAAACAGTACAATTTTGCACAAAGCAATTCTAGTAGAAACTAGTTCTAATAGTTTGATTTATGCTAATAAAAACCACCCCTATAATCAAAACCCATGTCAAGTGACCTGTTAAAGCATTTGCAATGGAGTTCACATGATTTTCACCTGCTAAAGAAAATAAACAATGGGCCTAACTCAACTTCAAAAGATAGTTTATGCAATGAGGATTGCCCAAAACCATATAAAGAGTCTAATTGAACTATCCCCCATATATGTGGGACTTCCAACACCCCTGCACGCCTACGCCTGCCAATTGGAGCATGGACAACATAATATGGGGGCCAACATCGGGTGGGGTTTGGAGAAGGTAGAGTGTATGCAAACCTTACCCCTACCTTGGGAGGCTTTTGCTCAAATTGTGTATTTATGCTAAGAAGTTCATTATATATGTACATACATTATGTTTAAAACTCAAGTATTAGCAGTTGAACAGGTCATTCTAAAATCATGGCTCTACCTCTAATTCTATTGCTGGATACAAAGGTGACTGACTGCTTCTTTTTCCCTTCCTTTTGATGTTCTTGCTTAAAACTAAGACTAATCAACATCCCCAAAAGACACCAACTAGTCCTTTCTGTTTCTTGAACCACACCCAGTTTTCCCAGCACCCAAACAAAGTGAAAATCCATTTCCAACTATTTCCTTGGTGCAAAAACATGATCTTTTTGAGGTACAGTCCAATACTTGGATAAAAGTAAAGGTGTTCGTTCTTTTTTCCCAATGTTATGCTTAAAGTTAAGATTAATCAACATCCCCAATCACTCCTCCAGCTTCTTGAACCACACCCAATTTTCCCAGCAACCAAACAAAGTGAATATCCATTCCAACCATTTTCTTGGTTCAAAAGACATGATCTTTTTGAGCTACATACAAGTAAAGGTGATTTCTTTTTCAATGTTCTTGCTTACAGTTAAGACTAATCAACATCCCCAATTAGTCCTCCAGTTTCTTGAACTACACCCAATTTTCCCAACACCCCAACAAAGTGAAAATCAATTTCCAAACATTTTCTTGGTTCAAAGACATGATCTTTTTGAGCTACATACAAGTAAAGATGATTTCTTTTTCAATGTTCTTGCATAAAATTAAGACTAATCAACATCCCCAATTACTCCTCCAGTTTCTTGACCTACACCCAATTTTCCCAACACCCCAACAAAGTGAAAATCAATTTCCAAACATTTTCGTGATTCAAAGACATGATCTTTTTGAGGTACATACAAGTAAAGGTGATTGCTTTTTCAATGTTCTTGCTTAAAATTAAGACTAATCAACATCCCCAATTAGTCCTCCAGTTTCTTAGACTACACCCAATTAACCCACCAACCAAACAAAAGTGAAAATCCATTTCCAACCATTTTCTTGGTGCAAAGACATGATCTTTTTGAGGTAAAATAAGCAAGAAAGAAGAAGAAGAAGAAGAGAGTACCTGAGTAATTCAGTTTCACTAGATGAGAAATTGTAGTCAATGGTCCAAAGCCTCAAGTAAACAGCTAAACCCATCACCATAACAAGACCAAGTCCCAGGAATATTTGCTTTCTTCCTCCTCCCATCTTCTCCTTCTTTCTTCCCAACCTCTGCATTTACTGATTTCTAGGTTTCTCAAAAATTATTTAGAAAAAAACAAAAAAAAAGTTAGCTACTGTAATTTGGGATTAATGGTAATTGGTTTTAAAGTCCATTTTGATTTTTGACTTAACTAAGATATTAAGCTAATGGTAATTGATTGGTCAATTTTTTTGAAATGAATTTTCAAAGTTAAATTAAATTATATTAATTTGATATTTTAAATAGAAAATTTAGATACTCAAAAACGATATGAAAAGTATTATAAATTGCAATTTTTTACATAATACATCGAAGTTTTTGTCATTTGACTCTAAAAAAAAATAATGACAATTAAAAGTAGACGGAGTGATTAATTTTCTAATCTTGTGCAACTTTTTTTTAGTTTTATACTTTATTTTATAAAAGATCTTTGTTATTTTATATAAGGATAAAAAAAGGACTTTTTTTTAATTCAAATAATTAAAGGGCAAGAGATTTCGGCGTGAAGTAATACATTTTAATATCTTGGTGAAAAATGAAGGAATAATTGTTATTCATTTACTAGTTCTCATAAAATGCCTAGGAATTAACTACTATTAGGCAGTTGAAAATATTTTCTATAGTATGTATAATGGTAGCATTTTCTTTGAGAAGAACTTGAATCACAAGTATTGTGTTTCAAAACAAGAAAAGGTCTAGATATATATCCATTTGGCCAACTAATTATAATTATGATTTATTTAAATTTAATCATTTGAAATTATATTTGAGAGATTTGAAGATCAAACTTCAATCTTTTGAATCTAAAGTTGGAATTGACCAAGTCTAACGGTTAGATTTCAAGTTTAAAATTGAAGAGTCTAAAGTTCGACCAAATTATGATAAAGTTGATTCTCATGCAAAATATAAGATAAATGAATTTATAAATATAATTAGAGAAACATAAAAGTAAAAATGGGTGACATATACTGATTCTTCTAAAAAAATTGATGCCGCCTTTTTGCATCATTTAAGTCCACGATCTATCAAAACAATCTTTCTACCCATAGGAATAGGAGTAAGATCTCCATACGTCATATCATTTTTGAACCCCACTTCGGAAATTATGCTTTTGTTATTGTTGTCATATATATATATTGAGAAAACTACCTTTATTAAACATACATACATACCATATTATATTAATTCTACTTATACTTTTAAATATTTACGTATCTTACTTCTAATTAAGAGTTTTCTACCTATATTGAGAAAGATACATCTAGATACATGTATTTTTGCTATCAAATAAACTAAAATAGGGAGAGAGGTGAGGAAGATGAGAAGGAAGGCAAGTCATATAGTCATGAGGCGAGCGAGATAGTCATGCATCTCAGATACATGTATTTGTACGTATCTGATATGATTCGCATGTATCTGGGATATCAAATACATATGAGAGTGGCGAGATAGGAGGGAGGCGAGCGAGATTTGTTATGGATTGAGTGTATCTAGAATAAATTATATACCCCATTTTTGACTCATGTATCCCGAGATACATGTTTTGAAACATAAATGGATGCATCAAAATCTGATAAGATTTGTAATATTGAAAACTAAAGCCTATCTATGTAATTAGGTCCTAAACTAGTAAGATTTCTGTAAGTTTTATTTTGGGAAAATTGTATATAATAGCAAACTATTAGTTCAAATTAAATGTTATAACCACGGTTTGATTTAATTGTAACCGTAGCAAATTGTTGCGATTCGTCTCTCTCCCTGAAATTTTCGCTCGCCACTCTCCCTCTCTCGCTTGCCAGTCTCTCGTTCGCCTCTCTCACTTTATACAAACACAAATGTATAAAATGTGTTTCTGTTTGTATAAAGCGAGAGAAAATTGTATATACACATGCAAATACATATATCTTCATCATATACACTTATAATTATACAATATAAATCTTCCTCTGCCCAGTTCTCTTTTGCCTTTCTCTTTTTCTCGCTTTATACAAACACAAATTATACAAAATATAATGTATAATTTGTGTCTGTATAAAATGAGAGAGAGAGAGAGATTTGATATACAAACGTTTTATTTCGATTCAATTATATACAAATTCAAATTTTATGCAGATATACAAACACATAAAGTTGAATTGAGAGGTTGCCAGCTTATACAAACGAGAGGCTGCCAGCAATTTATACAAATGAGAGTCTGTCAACGATTTTATACAAATTTGTTGCCCCCAGCGATTTATACAATTTGATACTCCATAGAAAACATAAAGTTTGTTATGAAGCGTAATTATGCAAAATATAGTTATAACATACAAATATGATTTTTCTGTTTGTTAACTGTGAAAGTTGCTCTTTTATTTTCCATAAGATCCACACAAGGTGGAAAAGTATTGGGCTTAAAGAAGTGTAGAGTTGGGCTATGTACGCCAATAACCACTTTAGGATTGTTGTTTTAGATTTATCTTCTATGTAATATACACAAAGTATTTTAAATATAGCCAGTATTGTTTTCAAATACCATTTGTTCCCTATTCAAATTTAGGGAATGACGTCAATGACTCATCTATTTAGTAACTCCATCTATTTTGATCAGTTCAATTATGCTAACTAGAAAGGTTAGGCTAAAAATATTTAAAAAGGTGTATATTTGGTTGAAGTAGTCAACATAAAGAAACAAATTTTTATTTTTGAAAGAAGGTGGGATACACAAGAATCTAAGTGAATTAGAAAAAAACAAAATAAAGGATAAATTTTACTCTCATTAGCTACTTTGAAAAAAAATTAAAAAAATAAATTGAATAAAAATTAGACAAGTTAGGCTATGATAACTTATTTTAACCCAATCCACACTGTTTAAGTAATTTTTTTCAACTCATTTTAATTTATCTAAATTTAGCTCAATCCACACATTTGACACGTCTAAGTATTTTCCTTTCAAGTGTCCTTCCAATTCCATCATGTACTGAAAATAGATTTTGGACAAATAGATCAGCAAGTATATTAATATATCAATATAAATTGAACATGATATATATACTCTTAGAGAAAAATAATATATATATATATAAAAAAGTTTAGAAGTATTTAGATGCCTTTTTTACGATAATAGTTAATGTAAATCTACCTAATTAACCTTTGATTAATACAACACAAACAAGCTGCGCCCATTGTTTAATTAGCACCTGGTTAATATGTTTAGGTTAATTAAGCCACTACTTAAAGGATAAGTCTTGTCAAATTTGTGTAACTAATGTAAAGGTTAATTATCTTATAATTAATTTCATGACAAGACGTATCTATTTGAAATGGCCTCCATTATTCTAAACATGGACAAAATTAAAGTCACCAAACAGATAATTACAAATTATACAGTAATTAATTAAGTGAGTTTTAGTAAGAAGAGTTTAATTTTACAACTATCAACTTTAGTCGTATTCACTTTTTTATTATTATCACTTAGAAGTGAGAACTATGTATGTGGATTTTTATGTGAGCATATAATATATTTCAAACTCGAATAAATAAATAAAACTATCCTTATGCTAAACTCCCTCTCAAACTCGAATAAATTGAAATTTTGTGTTTGTGGGTAAATTGATTATTTTTTTTGGTAATAAATATAAATATTGCTATTAACAACTTTAGATTATCGAGAATGACCTTAGATAGATAGGTATGTACGACACACGTATTAGGGTAAAATGTTAGTGGAGTACTATCTCGCTTTCCGAGAGGTTAGGCTTATTGGTGTTTTGTTTGTTATACTGTTGTATTATTGTACTTCTTGTGATATTTATCATCGTATGATATTCAATATTTATTTTGTTTTGATTGTCGAATATTTTGTTATTTTTGTTTCTTTTGTTGTAGGGTTTGCACTACTCCCTTATTAGTTGCTATGTTTTTTACATTGTTTTTTTCTTCCTTGTACTTGGATTTGCTGCATTTAAGTCGGGGAATTTTTTAGAGACAGTTTCTCTACCTTCACAAGATGGTGATAAAATTTACGTATATTCTATCATTTTCAACCCTTATAAAATTTCACTGAATACCTTTTTTTATTTATTTATTATTATTATAAAATTAATACACCTAAAAAACACCTAACATCATAACCATCTTCTAGAAAGAGTCGTGATAATTAGGCCCCTAATAACACAAAAAATTGTTGTATCAAGATTTCACATTTAATAGCTTTTTCTTTGATTGTCTTACTATATCTAATCTAATAACAATATAAAAATATATTATTTTTGAAACGGTTCAAATAAATTGAATGCAATCCTTTTATTTTATTTTATTTTTGTAAAATGAGCTGACAATCAATTATTGGTTACTTTTTAAAAAATAAAAAATAAAAAATAAAATCCAAGTGACAAGGTTGAGAAGAATGTGTCATAGATAAATACACGAAAGTACAACTAATATACCAGCCAATAGAAAATAAAAAAACTATTGTCTAATTAAAACAAGATAGAGGGATATGAAAATGATAGAAAGAGACCATCAAAAGATGTGGTGTAGTATATCATTATTCTTTTCTTAATCAGATGTTTCAGATAAGATTGTTTCTTCTTTAATTAGAAGTTTCGTATTCGAGTCTTGAGTATAAAAAAATCTTTGATAAGGAGAATTTGAATTAATATAACTTTAATACATATATCAAATTTCAAATTAAAAGAATACTTTCTCCATTCCTTTTTATTTATCAAATTTTGATTAGGTACACCTATTAAGAAAATAATGATTGATGAGTTTACTATTTTACTCTTATTAATTGATGGGATCTCAAACATATTTACTCACTATATCCTTTATTGATTTATCAAAAATGACAAATAATATGAAAATTAAATTAGAAAATATTTGACAAGTAAATAGAGACGGAAGAGTAGTAGAAAGAGTGTTCACAATGATCTAAAATACTTTGAATATGACCTCAATTTCAGTATTTATTCAAAATTATTTGATTATATACAAATACATAAGGTCAATTTATTGGTTCACATGATACAAAATTTGTCCATATCCAAACAAACAAGTCAAGTTACCATTTCTTTAAAGATTAAACAAAATAAGAAAAATTCCCATCTTAGGTGGCGTGTGATGTGATTTTTGCTTCAAAGGATTGTCCAAAGCTAATATGTTGTTTTCTTACCTACCACTATAAACTATCCAAAAGCAGTTTGATACACAAAGTAATTCTATTTTATAAAATTTATAGAAAGATCATATTTAAAAGAATTATAATGTAAATATTCTATTATGACTAATATTACAGAATGAATTCATAATTTGTAAATAATATAACAATAATTTTATCGTTGCTTCAATCCTTTCTCTCTTCCAATCCAATGTATATTTTCTAAAAGAACAACTTGAGCAAAAAAGAATCACACCCCAAGGCTGCGTAATACAAACATGACCATACCTCCAATGCAAACTTGAAAGACTTGATTCATCGTTAGAATTCTTAATCTATAATTACACAAAAATAATTTTATCATTGCTTCGAAATCTCATCTCGTTAATTTCTATCTTCACCCAAAAATGTAACTACTACAACCACAAGAAACAACAATAGAACCAAGAACAAAACTACATAAGTTATGTTTCACCATTTGTTTTATTTTTAATAATAATTTGCTAAAAGGAAATACTACTAAAACTTTTTCAGAAATCATCACTACTAGCTATAAGTGTCATAAAATAAAAACAAAAAGTACCTACCCCAAAGCAAGAAAGATGAAGAATAACGTTTCAGAAATCTTAGTGACTCGATTGATTAATTACTTAAACTACAAGTGGAAATTCGATTCCTCATTTTTATAATTAATTTCCTCCCTAGAAAGAAAAAGGCAAAAGAACAATGTATATGAGAAAAAAAAACAAATTAAATTAAAATACTACATATATTGTTAAAATCCGACAAATACAATACAAATCCCAAAAAACTCATCAACAATTACAAATTACTAATTAGAAAATCTAATAACACAAACTTACATTACATCCTCATTGAAGTCCACAACTAAAAGATGAACATCAATAAACATAGGATCAAATCTATTCTAACCCCAAAAGAACTTACCAAAAAAAATAAAATTAACCCATTAATCCAATCAAAAAACTTGTTCCATTCCAGCAATAATAGTCTATGATTCAAAACGCCGTATTTTCATAATTACCCTTAAAAAAATAAATAAAAAATTCACTATTAGTAACTAATCTTCAAAACCAATTTTTTTCCAAATAGCATTTCTAACTCTACTTAAATCTCTTCCTTTTAATGTCCTTCCAATTCCTTCATGTACTGAAAATGAAGCAACTCTTGTTCTTGCTAAATACTCATGTGGTGGAATTCTATTTTCATTATCAGAATCTCCATCATCATCAAACATAATATTTTTTCCCAAATTACCCTTCTCATCACCTAATATTTTCGACCAATCAGGTATATTCACAGGCAACGACGTCGCATTACTCGCCTTTCTTTCGCCTTTTTTCGTCGTTTTCTTTGAAAATCTTGAGCTTGGTATTGATAATTTGGGTTCAAAACTATTAATTTCTTCCGAATTACTCCACATTTCAGCTTCATCAAATTCAAATTGGAGGGTGTTTGTGCTTGATGGGAGAGGGGTAATTCTGTCTTTTCCACCTAAGAAGAGGAAATTTTTGTTTTTTCTTGTTGTTGTTGTTGTAGCCATTGTTGTTGAAGGAAGAAAATATTGAAAAAGATGAAGAAGAAAAAGAAAGAGTGTATGGTTTGTTATTTTGTTAGGTATGTGAGTAGTTAAAAAAGTGTTCTTGTTTGATTGAAGTTAAGGGGTATATATATAATTGAGTTGTACTATTGGATAAGCTTTGTTTTAATTAGTAATTTATTTTTTTGGTTTTTGTACTATTGGTAGTACTAGATAACACTTTACCATCATTTGTGTATACAATTATGAAGACGGGATAGTGGTGCATTGGTGAGACTGTTTCATTTTTAGGAGCTTTAGTGTGAGCTTCGGACATCGGGTGAGAAATTAAAAAAAAAGTATACAATTATGAAGGATTTGTTTGTTGTGGTGGTGATAGAGTCAGAATTTTCATTAATGAAATTTTAAAATACAAAGAAATAAATTTATGAAGAAGTTGAAGAGTGTTCAGTATCTAATATACACATAAAAAAAAATTATAATCATGTATAGAGAATGTACTTTTCTTTTAAAGATGGTTCAGATGAACCCCTTTAGCCAAATACGATAGTTCAGAACTTGAATTGACACAAGTGTAACCAAAAAAATGCACATGAATCTCCTTGAAAAATAGAGTTTCGCCCTAGTTATGGATAAAAAATTACTTTATTTAATTATATAAGTTAATTTTGATCATAACATACTTAAGATTATACAACTTGTTAAGACTTAATAAAATTTAAGCTTCTTATAACTCATAAATGTGTGTAGTTACTTTATGGATTATAAGAATTAATCCATAATATTGAAACTTATTATTATATGGTAGATCTGACTTGGTATGCTAGACTTTTTATGGATGAAATAAGTTGAATGCTAGCTGTTTAGATAGAATAAAATTCAAATAAATTGACTTTTACTTCTTCTGACTCATCTTTTTATTTTATCTGCACAAAAATATATATTCAATGTACACGTGATCCTTCATGAAAAGTATCAAATGGAGGATCCCAATAAAATTATGGCATGGGTTCATATAGTTTATTTGCAGCTGCCTATGATCTTTTATTTTATGTGTCTCTTCATTTTCCCAATATAATTTTGGGTCTAATAAGATAAGGTTATAAGATTATGTACTAATATTTTAAATAAAAGCAACAATAATAGAGCATGTATCTATAACCTAGTTTAGTAGTGTACTAATTTGAAATCTAATAATGTTGTAAAAACTATTGAAAATCTATCCATAGAAATCATTTTCAAACTTTGACGCATCAACGATAAACTCAGAAGAGAATCATATTTAATAGAAATAAAGATATTAGGTGATATTTGTTTTACTGTCGTAATTTTGAATGTGGATACAATTATTTGATATATGTTACAAAGGTGATTAATATCCTATGAAATTAGTTAAGATGAGGCAAAGCTGACGTGAATGCTAAAATTATAAAATAAAATAAAATTATCGATTATAATTATACTTGTGTATAGTTTCATAAAATAAAATGTGGTTTGAAAAAAATATCTTACTTTAATTGTAGCTCGGAGATAAATAAATTGTTTTTGATAGATTCTGACTCACATATATAAATAAAACAATTAAATAAATAAAATTATACTCTTTCTAACAATTTAAAATTTAAATAAAATAATAACGTATATATTTATTTTTTTGAAAGAAATAAAGCTTCTGACATGCACTGTGATTTTGAATTATTATTTTCAGTACAATGAATCATCAAAGTTTCCATATAACCACAAAACTAGTTGTTGAAAAATTTCCAAAGAGTATTTCACTAACAACTACATATTTATTTGACCAATCAAATTTCGACAAGATATCAAACGTACGAAGCTATTGATTAAAATATTAAAAAATATTTGTCGAAAATTAGTATATAGTGTGCCGTCATATCAATGTCCTTTATTTGTCATATCGAATTATTCTTGATATGATCTATATAATATTATTAATCGTAAGTGTCTACTCATTTATAATCAACTCATAATTTTCTTTGTTATTTTAAGGACTACAAAACTATGTTCTAAAGTAATCTTTCCAATTATCAGGTATATATTCTTCAACTTTTCTAGCCCATTTTATTGATTGGTAGATATGGTATCTTTCAAAATTTATTAGAATTTTGAAGCACGAGTTATAATATAATCTACAGATAATTAACTAGTAACACTTGAATAAAGACGATTATGAGACTTTATCTGTAGAGGCAGATTTTAGATTTAAAGTTTATAAATTTTTATAGTAATTTTTCATTTACAGTTGATGATATCATTTAGTTAAATATATCACGTTACTTGTTTGTTTATTAAATGAAAATTTGACTTTTATCTTTTGAAATAATTTAATTTTAATTTCTTTTTACTTTACCACTAATAATATATATATTGGATCCCCTATATATATTTATCATCACAAAAATGTCATGTAAAAAATTTTCAACCACAACTTCAATTTTTTTCCTTTTTAAATTTGTGCTCAAACTCAATTATATGAGGATGACACGTCGAGTATTCGTAAGATCAATCATTGATAAGGAAAATTTATTATAAATTTTAAATGCTACAAAAGAAGATAGCATAGTTTATCCAAGAAAATAATAAATGAAAAACGTGGACCAATCAGTAGACAATAATATATTATGATGGACTTTATTTCTGTGGGTCATTCTTGTTTATTTCATCACATCACTATGACTTTTACAAGACACGAAAATGTTCTTTATCACGGAAAAATTGTGGTGAATCGATAAGCATTCTTTCATTTTTAGTTAAAGATTTCGTGTGTAAGTTTTCTTAGGTATGAAGTAGTTTCTGTTAGGGAGAAACTAACACTCTTCGCTTCCTCAATATGTAACTTTTTGACGTGAATTTAAATTTAATTGAACCTCTATACGAGACATCGAATGAAAAAACAAAAAATGTTCTTATCAAGACACGCGTCATGTTTACAAAAATTACTCATACTGCCTATAGTATAATTTTTCTTTGGAAACTTCTCGACTTACAAGTAACCTCTTTTTTTTTTGTTAGTTTCTTTACGTGATAAGATTAATTAATCAGTTCCAACTAATACAAATGTCATAGTACATATCATGTTTTGATAGTAGTTGAGTACCTTATTATTAATTTTGAGTTTTTTTTTAGTGTGATAAATTTTAAATAAAGTAGATTTAAGATTTTAAATTTATATATAGATTCTGATCTAAAAAATCGATGATAATAACCAGGTTCATTATTATTACAGATTGTTAATATATATAAATTTCTTAAGATAAATATATGATCCGGAGAAATATAAATTAAGTTTTTAGAATAAGTTCTAAGTAAATAATGTTAATTGCCGTGTGTGTATATATTAGAAAGTCTTAAACTATATATACCAAGTGGATATGTATGTACGAGCACGGTGCACCAACTTTGTCTAGGAAAAAGACTTTGTTTTTATCCAATTTATTGGTCTAAGTTGTTTTTAATTAAGAGTTATTTTATTCGTTTCTCGTTTAATAAATAAAATTTCATGCCATGAAATTTTGAAACAAGAAAGGCATTAATTATATATTCTTTATTATAATCTCTTGTTTATGTCAAAATTTATAATATCTCCGTCTACTTTTAATAATCATACTTTTCTTTTTAGAGTCAAACTATAAAAAATTTGACTAATATTTTATGATATATTTTTTAAGCATATTGATATGCAAAAATTGTAATTTATAGTACTTTTCGTATAGTTTTTAAATATCCAATTCTTTTTGTTTAAAATATCAAATTAATATGTTCGATATTTAAGTTCTTATTACTGAAAATTGTTAAAATTTTAATATTATAGGATCAAAATTAATTTATATATAGTGTCAAAAGTGCTATCAATAACCACTTAAAGAAGTGTTATCTAATTTTAGAAAGAAAAAAAAAACAAGATAAATATAAATTTCAAATTCTAATCTCACGTAGAGAGTTGCATCCAGTCATCATCGCATTATATGATATTCCGAATTTGGGTTACATCTATATTTCACTATTTAAAAAAAAAATATAACACTACTATAAATAATCTAAAAAAAAACATGAATTCATGTGAACCCAATAACGACTTAAATACGCTCCTGTATGTTGGCTTGTATGGTTTTTAGTATTATTATTAGTTAAAAGAAATATCGTGACATTTTCACACTTTTACATAGATGCGTCCCTCATAAAAATTTAAGTAGAGCCTGTTTGGATTGATTTAAAAAAAATAGTTTTTAAGTTAAAAATAAAAAGTCAAATTGAAATGACTTTTAAGTTAAAAAATAAAAAGTAGGGAAGATCTATTTTTGGTTTTTAACTTATTTTAAGTTATTTTTAACCTTGCCAAACATTTCCTAACTTATTTTAAGTCATTTTTGACTTATTTTAAATTATTATTTTTATTTGTCAAGCACTTTCATCAAAAGTCGAAAACTAACTTAAAAGTAGATTTTACCAACTTTTAAGTCAATCCATACACCTTCGTGGTAGTTGCATGTGAGTTGTGACATATTAGTAACATATTATTATTATTATTATTATTATTAGCCGCTTTGACTAGGAAAACATAGTAGGGAGGTGGGCATTAATTAGAGATATGGTCTATGCATGCATGCAAAATTAAAGCAAGTTCCCGTGTGAAACATGGGCAACTTCATTTTAAAAATAAAATCTTTTTTTAAAAATTCACATGTGTTCAATTAATTAGTATGCAACATTCATGAATGTTGAACACTTTCTACGTATACTAGTTGCATCATATATGTAACTTTATATATAATAAAATAGGGCGAAGCATCAAAAATACATCTAAGGTATCTTGATTTTTTGAATTTCATAATTGAATTATCAATTGTGTACATGAATTTTCTACTTAAATTATCACAAAATATTTATCGAAACATACCTCAATTAATTATTAGTTATCTGATCTCTTTTTCTACCTGAATGATGGTGGTATTTCATGTAGAAAAAGGGAACAACTGATATAGTAGAGGTTGTTAGGGTTTTGCCATGATTTTCTTACCTTATTTGAAATTTATTTTTCTCTCGAGGGAAAATCAAAATATTACTATAAATGCTTAACTTTTTCTGAAAGGAAAATATAATTTTCTTCCATATTTGGTTTATTCTTTCCTTTGAGGAAAAACTTGGAGATCTATAAATTGAAGATCCATATTCTCATAAAATAACACAATAGTATTTACGATGTAGACATTTAAGAGTTTTGTTTATGGGGAGATTTATTCTCTCAACAGTTTTAATATTTATTTTTTATTAATTTTCATATAATAATATTATGTTTTTAGTATAAGTTTTTGTCATCTAATTTATCATTGTCTTGATTTGCAATTGTAAGCTTCCGTATGAAGCCCTAATCACTTTCGAACCCAATAGATGTGTGTTTCAATAAACAACACTTAAGATAGAAAACTCGAATACATGATAGTTCAGATATGAACATCAAAGAATTAAGATATTTTAAGTATGCTTTTGACCCTTAATTTTAAAAATTAAAGAAATATATGATACATAAATTTTAGAAAAAAGAGATATAATAGAGTTCCAGAACTATTTATCCAATCCAATTGCGTATCCACTTTATTTAATTCATTGAAAAACTATTTTACTAGCTGCATTAATTTATCCTCTCGACCAAAAGGGAGAAAGTAATTATAAGGTCAAAATTCAATATGGGTAGCCAAGTCAATGCAATATATTTGACTAATAGATTGAAAAAAACTCTCTTTTTACCTCATCTTTTTCATTCACGTGTTTTTACTAATTATTATTTCTTCTATTTTAATTTATTTATCTGATTTTAATTTGATACAAAGTTTTAAAAAATAAAAAATACATTTGAATTTTGTAGTCTTAAATTAAATATACGTAAAATGTACCAAAATGTGCTTGAATCCTATAGTCTTAAACGATCATATGAAAAATTAGAATTAAAGAGTTACCGTTCTTTTTTAAAAACAGACCTTAAAAAAGTGGAATTTGAAACAAAGGGTTTATAGAGTAAACCTTCCATTCACAAGGCAAATTAAAGTTGTAATCACCATGTCTCTTTGACGTATGTACAAAGTATATATTTGTGATTTTTATATTTTTTTAAAATAATGTGATGCTCAAACCAACTTGTACGCGTACCATAACTTGTTTTAATAACTGTTACTTTACCAAGACAAATATCGAGTAACTTTGTGATAAAAGTATTCTAGGAGCAATTGATAAATGAGATGCTACACACATTTTTGAAGTAGTATAACTCATTTATTTTATCCAATTTTTGTTACTTGACAAATAAATTCATTGACCAAAACAAAAATATGCGCATTTGAACGAAAGAAAATTGATTTATGCTAGAAAAAAGTCTCACTTTACTTCATGGTATGAACAATTGTCTTAAAATTTACCATATATATAAGCCCTTTATAATGTATTTTTGAGATAAAAAAAAAATTGCATTAATTCTTTACCCCCCCCCCCCCCCCCCATGACACACTTCTAATAAGGAGATCCTTCATTCTTGACGAAACAAATTAATTCTCGTCGAATCCAAAATATTCTACTTACTACGCGACTTGGCCCCTACATGGACAGTTCTGCCTCGACCTGGAAATTTAATTCCTAGCGAGGCATTTTTTCCCCCCCCCCCCCCCTACAAAATGATCTTGACCAATTATTGTCAATGAAATAAAATAGTTTGTTCCTTATTTCTTGGAATCAATCATGCAAGCATTGTAATGATGTATAATAAAAAACTAATTGATTTTCATATGAGGAAGAACTAAATTGCCTCAATTAGATAGTGTGCCTTCAAAGTAAGTATCGGACATGCAGGCATAAAGTGTATTCCTTCAATAAAATATGACTTCAAAATTTCCCATGCAGGCATAAAGTGTATTCCTTCAATAAAATATGACTTCAAAATTAATATCGAACATGATGTGGGGACAAACAAATAATGATGAGTACTTATCGGACATTAAATATTATTATGTCTATTATATAGTAAGTAAGAGTGTGGATAATCAATTGTTAAGACTTAAGAGTTATTCACTATGTCCCTAATTGCTTGTTCATATTTTCTTTTTTAGTTGTTCCTAATTATTTGTTCATTTTGACAAATCAAGAAAGAATAATTTTTTTTTTACCTATTATACCCTCAATTAATTACTTTAAAAAATGAAATCTTAAGTTTTAATTCATCCAATTCATAATTAATAGGTGAAGGAATATTAAGGTATTCAACAACGAGTTATGTACCTTGTAATTCGCAGCGGAAGTCATTGATCTGCTTCTTTGACAGGATTACACTCAAGTCCGTCTTTGAATCATTGGGAAACAAAGATCTATTCACAAACTAGAAGTCTTCTTCTGTGTACTGATTGATTTGTCTCAGAAACTCAATTCTTTGTTTCTTACTGATCGCTTATTTTTTTAGTTTTCTGTTTCACACATTTTCCTCCCTTTGTTTTCACGTTTCACATACCTTAGGAAAACACTCCCACTAGGAGTCTTTTAAGGAGAGGTTGAACAGTTACTTTGTAACTATTCTGCCTTATCCTTTAAAAAGATTTATTCAATTAATTATTAATTAATTAATTTGGATAAAGCATGAAACAGATGTGGTCGGGTCGGGTCGGGTCGGTTCACATGGGCGATTCACGACCCAAAACATACATCTCCCACTTCGCACATGGTGGACAAGACCCAAGTCAACATTATATCAATCGGACACACAATTCATACGACAGATAGTTCGTGCGACCTGTGAGCATTAAGAGCTTACCTTTAAGGTTTTACAAGCCCTACATAAGAATTCAATCACATGCGGATAGAATTCACTATTATTTTAAGGACACTATTACTCACAATACCCTAGACTTCATTCACTACTTCAGTAGTTACTTATTTGATCCCTCATCCTCTCAAGGATATTAACTCAAGTTCATATTTAACTTTATATACACAATTACACTCGAGTTTAATAGTCGGCTTATGTATACAAGTTGAATTGTTCATTTATTCATCTTCCCTTTCTACTCGAATCTATCTGTTCCATATCAAATGCTTTCCTAGACATGTACTGCATTGCCAAATCGCTCATGGCTATTAGTAACATGCTAAAGTAGCAACACCGATTTGAAACTTTAAGAAACAGCAAAAGGTCAAAGGGTATTTCATTGAAAAAGTCATTTTAACTTTTCTGGGTCTCACACAATGAAGAAGCAAGAAATATTTTTTCATTGACCCATTGATCGTTTGACACACGTGGTATGAAACACGTGCTACGATGTTTACACCTTAGATTGGTGTATGTGTCTCATTCTTTCTATTGTTCAACATCGTACATACCTTGGTCTAAACATCTCTAGATGTTTAACCCTAGTTTCTCTCTTCAATGATCCTTAAACTCATTTTTTGTGGAGAAACTTTTTGTCTGGATCACAAAACAAGTCATAAAATGGTGGTGAAACTCATCTCTTCACATTCCCAGACGTAAGAGGCGATTGCTCGTGTGAGAGAGCCAATCTCGCGACTTGTTCGACACTCTTTATTTCTTTATAAAATATCACATGCATACTACATTTGAACATAAATTCAAGGATATTATAACAATCAAGTTATTTTACAATACTGAAATATCGTCATATTCTACGCAATAGAGCCTTAACAAGTTTTTTCAAACAATTCTCTAGAGATAATATTCGTAAAAGGATCAACTATCATTTCACGTGTAGGAATGTATTGCAAAGTTATTTTTCCACTTGTCACTACGTCTCTCACAAAGTTATACTTGATGTCGATGTGTTTGGTCTTGCTTTGATACTTAGGATCCTTTGTGTATGCGATAGTCGCTTGACTATCACAATATAGAATCATGGGACCCTTAGAATTCTTTGCAATACTCAAATGCTCAAAGAATCTCTTTAACCAAACAATTTCTTGTATTGCAGACGCACAAGCCACAAATTCAAATTCCATGGTTGAAAGAGTTGTGCAAGTTTTATTCTTACTTTTCCATGAAATAGCACCATAATTTAGTAAGAAAGCATAACCGGATGTTGATTTTCTATCATCCCGGTCACCAGCCCAATCTGCATCTGTATAACTTTTTATGAATAAATCAGATCCACTATAACACAGTGTATGATCTGTAGTTCCCTTCAGGTATCAAAATATTCTCTTTACTGCTTTCCAATGATCTCTTCCAGGATTGGATTGATACCTGCTAACCAGACTTATGTCATAACAAATGTCTGGGCGAGTACACATCATAACATACATCAAAACTCCTGACAGCACTAGAATAAGGAACTCGAGACATGTCTTCCTTTTCTTTTTCAGTTTTTGGACACATTTCAAGGCTTAAAGTTTCACCCCTTGCTACAGGAGTATCCATGGATTTGCAACTATTTATTCGAAAACGTTCCAATATTTTCTTTATATAAGTTTCTTGAGATAAACTCAAAAATTTCTTGGAACAATCTCTTTGGATCTTAACACCCAATATATAGTCTGCTTCACACAATCTTTCATATCAAACGATTTTGAAAGCCATGACTTGACAGTTTTCACATACTCCAATTATTTCCAGCTAATAAAATATCATTTACGTAAAGAGAAAGAATTACAAAATTTTCATTGGACTTTTTCACAAAGATGCAATGGTCTTCATCGATCATGGTGAAATCAAATGACATCACCACCTTATGAAATCTTAAATACCACTGTCTTGAAGATTGCTTTAAACCATAAATTGATCTTCTCAATTTACATACTTTCTTTTCTTGACCTTTAACAATGAAACCTACTCGTTGTTCCATGTAGATTTCCTCGTTTAATTCTCCATTGAGAAAAATGATCTTCACATCCATTTGGTGTAATTCTAAATCTAAACGTGCAACAATAGCTAAAAGTAATCGCATGGAAGTAAACTTCACAACTGGTGAAAAATTCCTCATAGTCTATTCCAATTTCTTGAGTAAAACCTTTTGCCACCAATCGTGCTTTGTGTCTTTCTATTGACCCATCCGATTTACGCTTAACTTTAAGAATCCATTTATTCCCAATAGCTTTACGTTCCCTAGGAAGGTCAACTAGATCCCAGACATTATTGATTTTCATGGACTCTAATTCTTCTTTCATCGCTTTTAACCATTCATCCCTTTCAGGTCTCGATAAGACTTCAGTTACAGAATTAGGTTCATCCAATTCTGTGGGAGATACCAGGAAAATATAATCCTCAATCTCATAAGATCGTTTAGGTACACATTTTCTTGTACTCTTACGAATTTGAAGTTCAATTTCCTCTATAGGATTTTGATTCATAACTCCCACTTGGATCAGAAATCATTTCTTGATCCATACATAATCCTCAATCTCATAAGATCATTTAGGTACGCCTTTTCTTGTACTCTTATGAATTTGAAGTTCAGTTTCCTCTATAGGATTTTGGGATTCATAACTCCCACTTGGACCAGGAATCATTTCTTGATCCATTGAATTATCAAGTATGTTTGACAACATCATCTGATCTTCTGAATTCAACATTTCGTATAGAGGTTCGGCTTCATCTATTTCACCTTTGGGAAAATCATTTTCCAATAATCTAACTCTTGTGAACAATTTTAGTAATACTTCTATCCTCCAGTTCATCGATGAACACATACCCTTTAGAGCGTTCAAAGTATCTTTTAAAGATACATTTCTTTCCTTTTTGGACTTAGTTTACCAAACTCACCAAAAAACGATCTTTAAGGTATGTTGCACAACCCCACGATCGTAGATT
>NW_006239101.1:0-2216 GCF_000226075.1 Solanum tuberosum | reverse complement strand
TTTTATGACCAGTCCAAAGTTCATAAGGAGTGGAAGACACTGACTTAGAAGGCACTATGTTCAATATGTAAGCTGCAGTCAATAATGCATCTCCCCAGAAAGAGATAGACAAACTTGTTTGCTCCATCATTGATCTTGTCATGTCTAATAATGTTCTATTCCTTCTTTCAGCTACACCATTTTGTTGAGGTGTATAAGGAATAGTTAATTGTCTGATAATACCCTTTCAGTACACAGGTCTTCAAATTATTTTGACAAATATTCACGTCCTCGATCGGTTCTTAAAGCTTTTATGCTTTTATCTAATTGATTTTCAAATTCATTCATTTCAACTTCATTCAAATATCTTTTAAAGCACTCAAGTGCTTCAGATTTATGAGAAATCAAATAGACATAACCAAAGCGCGTGAAAACATCAATAAATGTAATGAAGTATGCAACATCAGACCTTGACTTTACTTTCATTGGACCACAAATTTCAAATCATAATGAATTAATTGAAGTGAGAACTCAGCTCTTTTGTCCTTCTCAAATGGTTTACGCGTAATCTTTCCAGCAAGACAATTTTTACAAGTTGACATTTCAATTTTGGTGAAAGAACATAAATGTCTTTCTTTTGCCAACTTATTTATTCGATCTTGCCTTATATGACCTAATCTAGCATGTCATGTAATAACATCAATATCATTGTTACTTGAATCACATGTCATTACACAACAGTCAACATAATAGTCATAAGTTGAAGGATTACAATCCAATACGATAAAACGATAACGAAGTCCAAAACCATATAAAACATTATCTAGAGTTATTCTAACACCATTACGACTAAAAAATAAATCAAAACCAACGTCTAAAAGAACAGACATAAACACTAAGTTTCGTCGAATCTCTGGAGTATATAGGACGTCATGCAACATCAAAGAACGGCCACCACGCAAGTTTACTTTTGCAAGTGCCTATACCTTTGACTTCAAGCCTAGCATTATTTCTTACGTAGATCCATCTTGATTTAGATGAAACTCGACGAAACTTCAAAAAATACCTAGCTATCTCGACTCACGTGGTCGGTGGATCCTGAGTCTACAATCTATATAGGATAAGATTCAGCTTGTAAAGAAGTGCTCAAAACCATATGTTGCACTTTGATATGCGTTTCGAAATGCTACATTTCCGGCTCATTGCATTCAAGAGTGAAATTCCCCAACATTCAACAATTGTAGCACTTCATTTTGCTCTTGTCTCTCTTCTTGAAAAATCATTTTCCTTTCTTGGAATTTGTATTTTCTTTTCTTAGAAGGTCTTTCTTCAGCCTCTTTATTTTTCCCATTCTTTTTCCATTTTTTCTTATGCTTGAAGCCTGGAGATTTTGTACCACTTGTTTCTATGTACCACTTGTTTCTGCCACAAAGGCATTTAGAAGCAGCTTTTAGCAGCACCAAGGTGCTCATCTTCAAGTTCAACATGGTTTGCAATCATCACAAAAGTTTTGATGCCATGATTATGGGTCAATTTAACCTTCAAGTTTTCCCCATTATTGGGAAGAGATCGAATTACTGCATGAACGTGTTGCTCATCTTAAAAAAAAACATGACCAACACTTTTGAGTTGAGTTACCATGTTTGACATCACCCTAAGGTGTTGTGCAGTATTACCTTCTTTTGGTTGATTCAATACATGGTTTATACCTCCCAGAGCATTTTTGCTCTTCCAACATATACTGTATATTACGACTCCAGATGTCGTTATTATTACCATTAAGTTTTTCACCTTTGTTTAAGTCAGTAATGATACTTTTGATACCATGTCTGTTATTGACATATCTTTAGGCAAGAATTTTAACAATTATGCATGTGACATACACATTCAAGCATATCAATTCTCATAATGATGTCATATTTGAATGTAAAATCGAAAAGACACGTAAGCATCCATCATCATCTACGAATCAAATATTTAACCAAAATTTGAAATTAACTTCTGAATGTGTACACTTATTTATTTTAGACTATAACCACACAGATTTGTATGTCTAATAATTAAACACCATATTATATTGCGCAATAGAATAATCATTCACTTATTCAATAAAATAAAACTTAAATATTCATATCAAAGCACAATTAAAGATGTTCATTTCATACTTTAATAAAAATTAAAATTATAAATAAAACTAATTTGATAAAAAAAATGGAGTATGTGGATACACTTTGGGT